>NC_139668.1:4357500-4370000 GCF_951799395.1 Argentina silus
TTACACTTCCGGGACTGTTCCATCGGCTCCATTGGCTCCAGACCAACTCAGTCCAGCACAGCTAAAGCATTTGAGATCACTTCAAATACTACTGTTGAGAAGTAACCACACGGTTTTGTCTACAAGAACTACAATTCCCTGACTCTCCTACAGTCAACGCTACAGTCTAGGATATTTCCAGACGTAGTTTGGTGCATGTGAATGTGCCCAGCCTACTGAGAGAGGAGGATGCAGAATCAGAACCGACAGACAGAAGCTCACTGATGACTTGAGTTTTAACAGCCGATAGGAAGCAGAACCGGAGCCAAAAACATAGGGAAAGAACTGCCACTACGCATAGAACGAGATGTCACCTCATTATAGATAGATGCTAATTACCACTAGATTAAAGCTAGTCTGATTGCGCGGAGAAGTCATCGCATAATGAGCTCGCATAAAGGGTTGCGAGACGTGCCAGAGGCTGATGGGAGAAAAATCTTCATTAAGCCATAATTATACGACGTATTGAATGTTAAACGAGCCGCGGGGGAGATCAATACCGTCGCGCACGCACACACACACACACACACACACACACACACACACACACACACACACGCACATGCACATGCACACGCACACACACACACACACACACGCGCGCTCTCCTAACGGCGAGGCCGGCAGCGAAGACACATTGTTAGGACCGCGGGGTGCATCACATTGGGAATGACCCCGCCGACCCCTCGTCTTTGTCACACCTGCAATTAAAGGGATAAAGCGGGAACGCCGGAGAATAGAAGGCTCCGGGTTTCTCACAACAACAACAGAGATGCTGTTCTATGGCTATTCTATCATCAAGTGATACTTCCGTTGACCTCCGGCGGAGGATGGAGGCGGCCGTAATGCACCATTATGATATTGAGCGCCGTTCCCCCCCCTCCCCTGCCGCCCCCAACCGCTGGACGGAGAAGCTGCTTACACCTAAGGTGTTTTTCCAGGGCCGGCAGAGAGTGAAAACCCTGAGGAGACAAAAGCAAACGGCTAAATTGACTAGATTACAGAGACGAATTGGTCCAGTCCACAGAAATGGCTCATTAAGATAATGAACCATGTTGTGGACCTGGAGGAAGGGGGAAGAAAAGAGGAGAGGAGAGGAGAGTGGGAGAGAGAGGAGAGGAGAGGAGTGGACAGGAGAGGAGAGGAGAGGAGAGGAGAGGAGAGGAGAGGAGAGGAGAGGAGAGGAGTGGACAGGAGAGGAGAGGAGAATAGGTGAGTAAAAGAGAAAGAGGAGAGGAGGAGAGAGGAGAGAGGAGGGGAGGAGAAGAGATGAGGGGAGAGGAGAGGAGAGGAGAGGAGAGGAGAGGAGAGGAGAGGAGAGGAGAGGACAGGACAGCGGAGGAGAGGAGAGGACAGGAGAGGACAGGAGAGGACAGGAGAGGAGAGGAAAGGAGAGGAGCCAGCCTGTGGAGACGATAGGAGGCAGCCACAGTCTTCTTCCTCCACCGTGTTTAATGAGACAGGAGCTAAGCTGCTTGGTATCAAATCATTCAACGCATTTCAATAAGAACTTACTTACAGTCTCCAAGTCACTTACTGTATAGTTATTAATGACATGTATGATGTTGGCTACAGTGTGATCTGGCTCTTAATGTAGGCCAGGAGAGATGGATGGATGGATGGATGGGTTTTGAAGGAGAGTGGCAGAGAGAGGGAAGATGTTGCCACCCAATGTGGTGAGGGAGGGAGGGAGGCAGTGGGTAGAACAGAGGGAGGAGTACGTGCCTCCCTCCATCCCTCTATCGCTTCATTGCCCTCCCACTCACTCCACAGGCTATCCCTCCATCACGGAGTGAGAGAGGGGAACCGACAGCCCGGAGCCTGACGGAGCGGAAGAACGAGGGAGGGAGGGAGAGAGAGAGGGAGGGAGGGAGGGAGGGAGGGAGAGAGAGAAAGAGGAAGGGGAGGGAGAGAGAGAGAGAGAAACGGGGGGAGAGAGAGATAAAGAGAGAGAGGGGGAGGGAGGGAGAGAGAGAAAGAGAGAGGGAGGGAGGGATAGAGAGTGAGAGAGAGAGAAAGAGAGAGAGACGTGAACGCTAGCCAGGGTAGAGGAACATTCCCCCTCTCCTCTCCTCTCTGTGTTCTCCTTCATGTTCCTCCCCTCCTGGTGACTCTCTTCATGGCCTCCCGACTCTGTGACCTCTATGACCTCTGTGTCGTCTGTCATCCCTCGTTCACTCACTCACTCACTCACACACACACACACACAGACACAGACACACACACACACACACACACGCACACACACAAGCACACACACACACACACTCACTTGCTCGCTCGCATGCACGCACACACGCACACACGCACACACACACACATACACTTGCACTCACGCACGCACACACGCACGCACGCACACACACATACACTTGCACTCACGCATGCACACATGTACACACTCATACACACACATACGCACATATACACACACACACTCACATAGGAAGGTCGTATGGCATCAGGGGGGATTGAATCGTGCAGATTCCGTGGCGGACTAAATGTGACAGATGAAAATCTGACCTTTGATCCACATGCCCAGACGGAACACACTACACACACACACACACGCACCGACACACGCACACATGTACAGTACACACACACACTCACACATGCAGAGATGCATACACTCTCTCTCACTCACTCACTCACTCACTCTCTCACTATGTCTGTCTCTCTCTCTCCCTCCCTCTCTCTCACGCTGCTGTCCTTCTCCCTCTGAGTGGCCCACTCCCTCTCTCCCTCTCTCTATCCCTCCATCCTCCCCTCCCTCTCCTACTCTCTTGCAGTGTTTATTTAAGCACTTTCACGGTCACTGCACGCTGCTCTCCCAGGGCGGAACTGTCCTTTCTCTCTCCCTCCCTCTCTCCCTCCCTCCTTCTCCCCTAAACACACTCTTTCTCTGGCTCCCTCTCACACCCTTTTCTTTGTCTATTTTTCTCTTTACCTTTTCCCTCTCTCTCTCTCTCCATTTCCTCCATTTCCTCCATATTCTGAAAATTCTGAATATTGCTTCAAAGGCCTCTAAAAGGCCCCCCCTCTCTCTTTTTCACTTTTTCTCTCTCTCTCTCTCTCTCTCTCTCTCTCTCTCTCTCTAGATGTGAGGAGGAAAGCAGAAGAAACTGGGCCAAGTATAAGTGGCACAAAAAAGCTACTGCCCTTACAGACTCAAAGACATAATTGTTCAAATAAAAGGGGGAACCTTTCTAGGCAGCCGACAATTATCCAAAAGATGGATGCTTTGTAAGCTACGTTTCATTATGGCCCATTTAGAAATCCAGAGAAGATGTGACATTAACAAAAGCAGACACCCTAATCTGATTCATGCTGAGATTTATATTCACATTATCTTAGTTAAACAATATGTGTGCTTGGATCTCTTATTACGAGTGATCCGTTTCCAGCAGATTTCATAGGAACCAATCACTCAAAATGAAAATATCAGGTTATGATATATAATCATATACTGTATAATTTCTCTGTGTTATCTCAGATGTCAGCACGATTCTGTTTGTGATTCCAATAGAAAACCTTCATCTCTGGAAAATATCGCTTACATCCGTCAGATCGTTTGACTGCATGTCAGGCGTAGTGTGGAAAAAGAGCTGGCGTCAAAGCATAATTACATTTGATAGGCTATTAAGTCTGCAGGGGGTGTTCCGATTGGTTCGTTCACATTGTGATTGGATCATGCAGGCCTTCTGTAATGGACCGACCACATACCATTTCTCATGCCCTGAATTCATATATAACAATATATGCCATTTAGCAGATGCTTTTATCCAAAGCGACCTCAAGTACCACACAGTGAGTGACTACTTTTGTTGTATATATGTTCCCAGTGGGTTTAACTTACACAACAATATTATAGTGTATATGCATTTACAGACGTTGCATATGTTACAGTTTAAAGGTACTGTACATCCACTTTCTGACTTTTAAATTATTGATGTATAGCCATTGATTCTTGAAGAATGTAACTTATAAATGCTTTATGAACTTAGTTCAACAGTCTTACCCCATCAACACCCAGAATATAAGATTGTTTTACTCCATTGTTTGTAACCAAACACTGTATAGCTTCAAAACATGATTCAAGCTATCATGTTGATCTCATGAATGCTCAGTCTTTGCATCCATAGCTCCATCTATGTATTTGAGAATGGTTACATTTATCCTAGTTCTCACGCTTCTTTTGGAGGTCTGAGTGATTTTAGATGAGCAGATCTGGCTTGGCTTGAACTGGGCGGAGTGATGGGAGAATGTGCTCGCAATTTCATTGGATGTTACATTCCAAGAACCCTCCCCGACATGCCCGTGGTGTCACTCCCTCCACTTCCACCTAGCCTGTGTCAGTCCCTCTTGCTCCCAGCGATCCAGGGCGCGTTCCGGAATGCGCTAGGTGACTCCATAAAGGATGAGCTGGTGTTTCGGGAGGAGCCTCAAGACCTCGACCAGCAGATCGTCCTTGCCATCCGGCTGGACAACCGTATCCGCGAGTGCCGAAGGGAGAGGTCCATCAGGTCTCAGCCGGCCATCCCATTCTCATCGGGGACTCCACGTTATTTGCCTCAGAGAAGGTCCGACTCCATTCGAGGCTCCCCAAGTCCCACCGATCCAGAGCCAATGCTACTGGATAGGGCTCGCCTGTCCTCGGAGGAGAGGGCTCGCCACCTCAGCAACGGGGTGTGTTTTTATTGCGGCCAGGGCGGTGATTTGGTGGCCACCTGTCCCATCCGCCCAGGTCGTTCGGGAAAAGGGATGGCTCGTCCATAGTGGGAGAGATATGGATGAGCCGAGCCACCTGTTCCCCACTCTCTCGCCCCCAGATCAAGGCCACCCTCGTGTGGTGTACCCAGTCCCATCCCCTCTCAGCCCTCATTGACAGTGGGCCTGATGAAGGTTTTTTGGATCGAGAGGTCGCTGAACAGCTGGGTATTGAGACCGTGCCCCTGGATTGTCCTCTTGAAGCCAAGGGTCTTAATGGTATGCCCCTCGCCCTCGTCACCCACAGAACCGCTCTGGTTTCTCTGCGCTTATCCGGAAATCACCTCGAGATGATCAGCCTCCACCTCTTCGACTGCCCCCACTCCCCGTTGGTGCTTGGGTACCCTTAGTTATGTGAGCACAACCCGCAGTTCAATTGGGCCTCTGGCCAGGTGAGTCATTTCTGGAGTCATTTCTGTTACTCTCATTGCTTACTCTCGGCCCCTGCCCCTGCTGTGTCTGACCCACTGCTTCTGCCGGAGGTCAGTGATTTATCCCCTGTTCCACAGGACTATCACAACCTCGTGCCAGTGTTTAATAAGCACCTTGCAGTGTCCCTGCCGCCTCACCGTCCCTACGACTGCCCCATCGACTGCCCCATCGACCTCCTGCCCGGCGCCTCCCTCCCCTATGGTCGATTGTACAACATCTCCCGAGTGATGGACAAATACATCCGGGACTCCCTCTCCGCTGGTATCATCCGCTCCTCTTCATCACTGGTAGGTGCAGGATTTTTCTTTGTGGGGAAGAAGGATGGTTCACTGCGTCCCATTGACTTCCGAGGGCTTAACAATATTACCATAAATAATAAATACCCTCTACCACTAATCAGCTCTGCTTTCACCCCACTCCATGGTGCCACCATTTTCACTGAGTTGGATCTACGTAATGCCTACCATCTGGTGTGCATCCGGGAGGGGGACAAGTGGTACTTACATCATTTGTAAATACAAATGGACAAGTACAAATGGAGCCAAAGTTCCCGTGGTGGCAGAGTGGCCGGCCCCTACTAATCTCAAGGAGCTCCAACGTTTTCTTGGTTTTTCCAACTTCTACCGCAAGTTCATCAGGGACTACAGCCGCATTGTGGCCCCCCTCACGGCCCTCACTTCCACCACTACTCCCTTCCGGTGGACACCCAAGGCTGAGGCCGCCCTCACAGAGTTGAAGCACTGTTTTGTCTCCGCCCCAGTCCTCATCCAACCTGATCTGGCCATGCAGTTCGTGGTAGAGGCGGATGCTTCGGACATGCTTCGGTAGGTGCGATCCTTTCACAGTGGTCCCCTAAGGACAATCAACTTCACCCATGTGCCTTCTTTTCCCGCAAACTGTCCCCCCCAGAGAGGAACTACGAAGTTGGCTGCTCGCTGTGAAGATGGCATTGGAGGAGTGGCGACAATGGCTGGAGGGAGCTGACCAGCCCTTCATCATATGGACGGACCACTGAAACCTTGTCTACCTCCAGTCAGTTAATCGGTTAATTGCACAGCAAGCGAGGTGGGCACTGTTTTTCGGGCGTTTCAACTTCACCCTGACTTATCGCCCTGGCTCCCGCAACGTCAGTCCTGACACCCTGTCCCGACTGTACTTCGTGGAGGAAAGGACTACTGAGCCGGTTTCCATCTTACCACCCACCTGCTTTGTCGCCACCCTCACCTGGGAGATTGAATGCCAGGTCAGGCAAGCCCTGAACCAGCAACCCGACCCAGGTAATGGTCCCCCCAATTGCCTGTTTGTTCCTGACTCTGTCCGTTCCCAGGTTCTCCAGTGGGCTCACTCCACCCGCCTCACGTGCCATCCAGGGGTCAACCGGACACTGGCATTCCTCCATCAAGGGTTTTGGTGGCCCTCCATGGGTGCAGACATCCGATCCTTTGTTGCTGCCTGTACCATCTGTGCCCGGAACAAGACGTCCTCCAGACCCCGTTCCGGCCTCCTCCATCCCCTGCCTGTCCCTAGTCCACCATGGTCTCACATCACTTTGGATTTCGTCACCAGTCTCCCTCCATCAGACGGTAAAACCACTATTCTCACCATTGTGGACCGATTTTCAAAAGCTGCTCATTTCCTTGCTCTCCCTAAACTTTCTTCAGCCCGAGAGAGTCAGCAGGAGGAGATTGCGGTCCCGTCTGTCCAGGCCCATATGGGACGCTGCAAGAGGACCTGGAGACATGCTTGCACCGTCCTGCTCCGCGCTTCTACGTGCTCCCAGACAGGGTAACCGTCACCGCACCCCAGCTCCTACATACACCTCAGGTCAGCAGGTATGGCTGATGGCTAAGGATCTGCCCGTCAGGGTGGAGGTCAGGAAATTGGCTCCCCGTTTTGTTGGTCCTTGAATTGAGTCCATTGTCAACCCCTGTGTTGTCCGTTTAAAGCCCTTCGTGTTCACCCACACACGTGTCGCAGATTAAGCCCATCTTGTCCAGCCCTATGTCCTCACCAGCGCCTGCCCCCCCTCCCCCCCGGATGATTGATGACCACCCAGCCTACACTGTCTGGCGGCTGCTGCACGTATGCCGCCAGGGTCGTGGGGTCCAGTACTTGGTCGATTGGGAATGATACGATCTCGAGGAGCGGTCGTGGGTCCCTCACGCCCAGATCCTGGATCCGACGCTCATCCGGGATTTCCGCCGGGTGCATCCATCCGGTCCCAGATGTGTGCCAGGTGGCACCCATAGAGGGGGGGGGTACTGTCACGCGGGGTATTGTCCACTACTATCCACTAGCCGGTGTCAGTCCCTCTCCCTCTTCCCAGTTTTGGTGTGGGCGTGGCACCAGGCTCCTGCTGATCATTCACGCCACCATCTCCACACCTGCGGCTCATCTTCTCATCACCCTTCTGTGTTTTATACCCTGGTTTTCCATCTACGTCCCAGCAATATGTCCCCTGTTGTTTCCTGTTTCGCCTGTTTCGACTCTACGTGTGTTTTTGGACTGTGTCTTCGCCTAACCCCTGTCGGATTATCTGCTTTTCTTTGGACTGCCTTATCGAGTTTCGACCTCTGCCTGGAATACCCCCTGTCGGATTATCTGCCTTTCTTTGGACTGCCCTCTCGTGTATCAACCCCTGCCTGTACTACCCGCCTGCCTGTACTACCTACCTGCCTGCCCTGTCGGAATGGAAGATAAATAAATATTAAAATATATATATATGAATTCTGTTTTCTTTAGCTCTGCCCAAGCAAGGTATTTGATTGGTCGCAAGGTGTCACTCATTTCAAACAGGTTTCCACTCCTTACTTTCTGCAAAGGATTTCACCAGGCTTTCTGAACTAGGATCGCCTGTTCTCAGCGAGGTTACATTCCTCCAGCCCCATCCCTCAGCTGTTTACCAAAACAAAAACACTTTGTTATTGTTTGAATCCCAGATTGACCCTTTAAAAAAGTCAGTTTAACAATACATCTCATTCACCCGTCTCTGACAGCTACAGTACTTTGTAATTCTCCAGAATCTTCCCAGCTTCTTCCAGCACTAGTTTCTAGCCCTATGAGTCTACAGAACTGTGTCGGTGATGACAGTAATGTATTCTAGCCCTCCGTGTGCCCCCCTCCTCTTCTACCCACCCCAGGGACCATGCTTGATGTTGTGGGAGTGGAGGTCTGTTGACTGCCCCCTCCCATTCCTTTGTAATGTGTTTTCTCCCCTGTTGATTCCACCTCGCTGGCTTTATTATGGGAATAATGTCTTTTCTCCTAAACCCAATGAACAGTATCGAAGAGAGATAGAGGTGCAGTATGTAAAGAATATAGACTATGAATAAATGTCTGTAAAGGGCAGGGGAGGGAGGGTGGGAGGGTGGGAGGGAGGGAGAGACATTTAGGGAGTAATGGTGAAGTGTCTCTTGTTGTTGTTGTTCTTCTTCTCCTTCTTTTGTTCTCTCCGTATCTCTCTCTGTGCCCTCTTGCTGTCTGCTGTGCCCCTCTGTCCTCTAAATTGAATTATCACGTTGACACAAAGATAAGAATGCACACACACACACCCATACATGCGCACGCACACACACGCACACACACACACACACACACACACACACACACACACACACACACACACACACACACACACACAAACACACACCCATGTACACACTCACACTCACACACACTCACACTCACACACACACACACACACACACACACACATACACACACACACACACACACACACACACACACACACACACATACACACACATACACACACACTTTCCTCAACTTTGCTCAACTCCATTGGCTCCTACACTGCAGGTCTAAGACAGCTTGAGGGTCTTAGTATCCAAGGGAAATCTCTGTGATCTGGCAGAGCCTTGTTCTCACAGCCAACACTATACAGCTTAACTAATGAATGTCATTCTCTCTCTCCTCTTCTCTTCCTTGAATTCTCTCTCTCCTCTTCCCTCCATTCTCTCTCTCCCCTTCTCTTCCTTGCATTCTCTCTCTCCCCTTCTCTTCCTTACATTTTCTCTCTCTTCTTCTCTTCCCTCCATTCTTTCTCTCCTCTTCTCTTCCCTCTATTCTCTCTCTCCTCTTCTCTTCCCCGCATTCTCTCTCTCTTCTTCTCTTCCTTGCATTCTCTCTCTCTCTTCTTCTCTTCTCCTCCATTCTCTCTCCTCTCCTCTTCCCTCCATTCTCTCTCTCCTCTCCTCTTCCCCTCCATTCTCTCTCTCCTCTCCTCCTGGACATTCCCCTCTTACCTGCACAGATGGTTTCAGCCTCTCCTTAGAGTGTTAATTATTCCCTCCAATTACTGTGGGAAAATGTGCAATTAAAGGGGACAGTTTTTCTGCACCGTCGTACAGTGGGATATCTACCAGGCCTCCACTTGATTCCAGGGACCCAGGTGTTTCAGCCCCACCATGCTATCCTTCCTGGTGCCTCCAGGTACGTATCTGTCACCGAGATCTGAAGGGAATTTCCTCATTCTGCTGTGTTCATAATGTCTGTCAGTATTCTAATCACCTCTAATGGGAGGTAGAGACAAAGCGAGGCTGGAGGCTATGTTTAACAGTGGAGGATGGGCTCATTGTAATGCATAGAACGGACTGAGGAATGGTATCAAACACACGCGATGATGAGTTGTGATGAAAAATTATTTGTTTAGGGGGACGGTTTTATCGGTGCTTGATGAAGTTGCACCCATGGAATGGGTCAGAATTAAACAGAGAATGGATACTGCAAAATGGATACCAAGTGAGATTTTGGACTGAATTAGCAATGTTTATTGTAGAAGCTATAAGATACAGAACACATAGTCATAGTTGTATATTGATGCTGACAGTTAGAATGCTCATCAGCCCACATGTTCTAAAAGGCTTGGGCTCAACAAGAAGGTGGAAGACAACATTCTACAATATCGGACTGGATATTGACAATGTCATGTGCTTTGACAAACTGAAAATGGCTGTGTATTTTAATCCAACATGTTTACAACCATTGCTTCTTCTCTTGTCTCTAAACTACAAACTACCTACTGGCTCAGGGCAATATGGACTACCATTCCTGAACACACTTTATCACTGTAAACATATTGTAGATGATAGTTTTGAGCTGGGTCCTGTGTCAGAGGAGAAGGTGATGCAACTGCTGTCCTCACTGTGTGCAAATAAAGCCACTGGCCTGGATCTGATCCCATCCAGGTTCTTGAAGGATAGTACAGGTGTCACCTACAAATGTATGACCCACATTGTTAACTTGTCAATCAAACATGAGCAAATTCCCAAGTGAGATGAAACTGGCTAGAGTTGTCCCCCTCTGCACAAAGAGCAGTAGATCTGAGGTGGGGAACTACAGGCCTGTTTCAATTCTAACTACAACATCCAAGGTGTCTGAAAGTGTTGAGGAGTAGCTTATCCAGGATGGTCTCCTGTATGAATATCACAGGTTTTTGAGCAACATTCTCCACAGATACCTGCCTCACTCATCTCTTTGATCACATCAAACTGGAGAGTGAGAGGGGGAATTCTACTGGACTTCCAAAAGGCATTGGATACAATACACCATGCCCTATTGTTGCTGAAGTTCAAGTGTACCTAACTAAAGGAAACAGCTGTGAAATGGTTCAGGTGGTACCTGGCAGGGAGATCATAGGTCTGTGATGTTAATGGGACTCTGTCAGCGGCTAGGGAGATAACGTGTTGAGTACCACAGGGGTCAATATCTGTTCCTCATATACTGTATGTCAACGACATACCAGCAGCTGTCAAATGCAAACTACTACTCTACACTGCTGATTCAGTGCTGCTGGAGTCTAGGAATATATTAGTATAATAGTGGTCTTTCGTTTTTTATCTTTTTTTGGTGTGCAGTTTGTAAATTGGGCTGTTTTTATAGGATATTTTATTTCTATTTTGTCTGTTCTGCATGTTTTCCAACAAGGATATAAGTGTTTCACACTTTCTTGTACACTGATGACTCTGCGTTGCTGCTGTCAAGGAAATATACCCGTCAGATTGAGGAGACACTTAGTAGGGAGGTAGTCTGTGAGGGAGATAACAAACTGTCTTTACATCTGGGAAAGATAGAATACACACTTTTTGGCACAAAGCGGAGACTGCAAAAGGTAGGATAAAAGTTACCTGTAATGGAGACAACATTGAATCTGGAGCATCTGTCACATATCGAGGCAAAACATTGGATCAGTCACTCTCAGGTGAGTTCTATCTAAAAGTGCCAACAAACAACAATTTCTGCAAACAAGGCAGTTGTGTCAACCCTGACACAGTGTCATTTTGATTCTATCTGTTCTGCATGGTACAGTGGATTGGCACCCAAACTTAGGAACAAGATGCAGGTAATGGCAGATAATGTATGCTAGTACTGTAATCACCTCTAATGGGAGGTATTAGTTAATGTTAATGTTAATGTTAACAAGTTAATGTTAGCCTGTATGGCCACTGTTGCAGGGGAGGCTGGTGGAGGTAGAAATCAGAGGACGGGCTCATTGTAATACATGGAATGGAATTAGGAATGGTATCGAAACACACGTGTTTGATACCATTCCTTATTCCATTCCATGCATAACATTCCTTGTTCAATTTCATGTATTACAATAAGCCCATCTGATTTCTACCTCCACCATCTTCCCCTTTTGAGTGGAAGAAAGAATACCAAAAATAGAGCAAATATATTCCATGTTTGTTCTTGTTTGTTGTGTCAGACCTGTTTATCTTCAAGCAAGGACCACATTGGAAATGTGGAAGTGGTGTTTCATAGACTTTCACATGTTGTCCTCTGTGCTCTGTACAATTTATAATTTACATTACATTCTTTTTACCCCAAATAAATTCAATCAAATTAAGATCTACGTGTTTGTTCTCTTTTCTTTTTTTGGTGCTTTTGTTTACAAGATGTCAATCACTTCTGGCCTTAAAATGCTCCATTGGCAGAGAGCTGCTTATATAGAGCTTTTCTCCAGGAATCTGATTCTCAAACCCAGTACTGCTGCACAACCCTAACCTTGTCCTCAGGCTGTTTCACACAGCGCATAGAAGCCTGGAATAACAATGACTCAAACCTGGCCTTAGTGGAATGAATTTACTGAGTAAGGTATTTGTTATTTGTTCTTATTTGTTCTTGGCTGCGAGGTGTATCTCTGAATCAGAAACGTATGTCGTGGGAGCACATGCTGTGTGCTGTGGGAGATGAGTGATGGTAAAACCAATAGCTATGCGTCATCTTTTCTTTTGACG
>NC_139668.1:4370200-4372700 GCF_951799395.1 Argentina silus
AGGAGAAGGAGGGAGAGAGTGACAGTGACAAGGCTGCCAGCAAGGCTGCAGACCGAGAGAAAGAGAGGGAGGAGGGTGGAAAGGGAGAGGAGGGAGTAGATGGGTAGAGATGGGAGAAAAGGAGAGAGAGAGAGGATAGAGGTAGAAGAGGAAAGGGAGATGATGGACAGAGGAAAAGAAGGGAGAGGAGAAAGGGGAATGATTGAAAGGAGGGTGCAGAAAGAGAAGAGGGGCTAAGCACCGCCAGCCAAGAGACAGGAAGCTGAGAGGGCCTGTTCACAACAGGCAGCTGGTAGCACATTATACTGTTCTCTCCTCATCTCCCTCTCTCTCCCCTCTCTCTCTCAACCCTCTCTCTGCCCCATCTCTCTCTCTCCCTCCCTCTCTCTCTTTCCCTCCCTCTCTCCCCCTCTCTCTCTAACCCTCTCTCTACCCCCCTCTCTTTCTCTCCCTCCCTCTCTCTCTCCCTCCCTCTCTCCCTCCCTCTCTCTCTATCTCTCTCCCTCCCTCCCTCTGTCTCTCCCTCTCTCTCTCTCTCTCTCTCCCTCTCTCTCTCTCTTCCTCTCTCTCCCTCCCTTTCTCCCTCTCTCTCTCTCTCTCTCCCTCTCTCTCTCTCTTCCTCTTTGGAGTTGGGCCACATGTTCATACGGTGTGAAACCGTCAGTGAGCTGCAGGCTCCAGCACCTCGTGTCCTCATTAGCTAAAAGGTGCGAAGGTTCACAAGAAAATAGGAAAGTAAAATTCATAAATCTGACCAGACTTTGTGTCTCAGGGAATACGTTTATATCAAGGGATGGAAAAACTTTGTTATGGAAATGTTTTAAAAAAGATCAAGAAGAAGAATTTGCATATCCTGTGTCACCTATGTTGTCACTGAAACGCTATTTTAGAGATGACATCACTCTCGTTCCTCTTTGATTGACAGCTCACTGGTGGCAATAACACAGGGAATGGTCAAATCCGGATGCCTTTCCGGTTTATCCCATTGAAGTGTGGGAGCGCTTTCTGATAGTTCAGAATTGACATGAATAGAGAAACAACGGGAGTGTCTATCTGCCAGCTGGCGCGTGATGGAATGTTTACAGGGCTTTTAATTAATTATGAAACATTAGTCTAAAGCGAAGAGGCACACTGTGAAGTGAAATCAGATCTCTATGCTTATCGCTGCCACACAGCCTCCACATGACGCACACATGCACGCACACACACTAACATTAACATACTGTACACACCCACCCACGCACACACACCAGACCACACACACACACACACACACACACACACACACACACACACACACACACACACACCACACACTACACACATAGTAACAAACACAACCATACACAATAAACACACACACACACACACACACACATACACACACACACACACACACACACACACACACACACACACACACACACACACACACACACACACACAGCCATTAAAATACAATACAATAGCATTCAATGATGTTATGAATGTGTGCAAGATCAAGATGTTGTTTATGGATGACTTGAAAAACTGCCTGCTGCATCCCTCAAAATGAGCTGCAAATGCTAATCCTGGCATTGATCTGGAGGTAGCCCGGGCAACACAATACCAGCCATGTCTGTGTTGAACAAAAGCAGCCAATTACTTGAGTATTTGACATGACATTTCTGCCTTTTGAGTTTCTTTGCAATATAAATTTGTTTCTTTGAAGAGGCAGATTATTGCCAAAAGCACAACGCAGGCTACAGTATAATAGGTTAGTAGAAGGCCCGAACACAGCACCCACTCTTCAAGGATCGTCTTTGATCTTTTAA
The DNA here is from genome assembly GCF_951799395.1 of Argentina silus. Classification (NCBI taxonomy): domain Eukaryota; kingdom Metazoa; phylum Chordata; class Actinopteri; order Argentiniformes; family Argentinidae; genus Argentina; species Argentina silus. The sequence goes on from NC_139668.1 coordinate 4,372,015, forward strand.
ATGGAGGAAAAGAAAAACAGATCTGTCTGTCTTTGGTCTTTTTAAGTAGATGATTTTATAAGCTCCTCTGACCCTAATCTAACGCTTATTGTTGGTCGTTTTATTGTACGGAATTTTCCTGCAGTCGAGGCGATTGTCCTTGGAGTTCCAGTGAAATTCCGACTCTGTTCAGACCTGATTACTCATCACACTCGGGCCTCTATGGGGTTTGCAATGGGTAGCGGGCGGAATCCAACATACCACCTTCGGAACACAATCCAATATTCCAATTTGGAACACCTGCACTGTTCCTATCTTCTCCTGGAGGATTACGTAGCAGGATATTTACGGAGGAGAATGAAGAGGAAGAGGAGGAGAAGAGAGGAGGGCGAGCTACTCTCGCCAAGCTTTTTATTCCCCCCCCCCCCTCGGACCCCCGCATCCCGAGAATAATCGTTCGGAGCGGGAGGAGCGAAGAGCGGAGAAGAGCATCCAGTAACCGTTTCAGGACAAGACGGTCGGCTCTCTCCGCAGCCTTCGGATCAAAGGAGGGGAGCCAAGAACCACGAGGCGCCCGCGCGGGGACGAGGGATTAGAGGGATTATCCCAAACTCACCCACGGAAGGACCGGGTCCTCCCGGACAGATAGGCACACACTGGCAGCCAGGCCGCTGTCAGGAGGCCAGCGATCAGCGACCAGCATTGTC
>NC_139668.1:4377700-4385200 GCF_951799395.1 Argentina silus
CTCTCTCTCTCTCTCTCTCTGTCTCTCTCTCTTTGTGTGTGTGTGTGTGTGTGTGTGTGGTGTGTGTGTGTCAGTTTCTGTGTGTGTGTGTGTGCGTGTGTGTGTGTGTGTGTGTGTCTGTTTCTGTGTGTGTGTGTGTGTGTGTGTGTGTGTGTATCTGTGTCTGTGTCTGTCTGTGTGTGTGTGTGTGTGTGTGTGTGTGCCTCTCATTCCTAGCAGCCATGTCGTCATGGCAGTAGAGGCTTGGTAACCGCCAGCGCTGGTTACATTATACAGGACAAGACAGCGGGATATGGTGCCGTGACATCGATGACACGACGCGTGTCACCCCTCCGCTGTCTCACCGCCATTTAGAGACGTGTCTGGCACTCTCTACACGGGGCCTTCATCCCTTCTGGGGACGTCACGGCAATGCAGTAATACAGAAGAATTGACTTGGTGGCAAGTCATCTCCTATGATTTGTGTACAGAGTCATAAAATCTCGCCAAGCGTAACTTTGAAGAGAATGAAATGGAAAAGCAGGGCTGAAAGACCCCCTTGTTGCATTGCAGGGTCTGTAATCGTGTTCTGTACAGTCACGATAAGACGTGGAATTTTGAATCGGTGGGATTTTCTGGAAATTGTTAAAAATAATCATAATACTGTATTTCTTCACATTGTATGAGGTATGGTGGTGGATTTTACTGTAGCAGACCAGCGTTCAGAAATAGTATTTAATATGATTTCAACACTGGAACTAGTGGAGTCCCCAAAGGGCATTGAGAGTGCTTGAGGCAGAGTGCTTGAGGGGTGCTTGATTTACCTCAGGCACTGTGACAACAATGGAGTAGTCTCAGTCTCTGTATGCAAGGCAAGCCGAATCATGCGCACCTCACGATTTTGCAATGTTTGAAACCATTTCAAATATGTATTTTGCCCTGGTCTAGTAGGCTGTAGCTGCTTTGGCCACACTGACTTTACCTGGTTAACTAGTGTTGTCTAGTTGAGTTTATGCTACTAGTTAACTGCTGTTGTCTAGTTGAGTTTAGCTATGAATTAACTAGTGTTGTCTAGTTGACTTTATGCTATGAGTTAACTAGTGTTGTCTAGTTGAATCTATGCTACTAGTTAACCGGTGTTGTCTAGTTGAGTTTATGCTACTAGTTAACCAGTGTTGTCTAGTTGAGTTTAGCTACTAGTTAACTGGTGCTGTCTAGTTGAGCTTATGCTCTGGTATTCAAGAGCAGCGTGTCATCTCATTCTCCCTAAATCCCCCTGCTGTATCTACAGAAAATAAATAATAAACCCATTTAATTAAAATGAAAATGCGCCACATTTCTGTGTTAATCCTAATTTATTCTCCTTAATTGAGCCTCCATTTGCGTAGCCAATGGTTGGCAGAGCTGTTTATAAATAAAGCATTGTGTGGATGCCACAGAGCGGATCCTAATGTACTACATTACCTGCCTCATCAACATGCAGAAAACTCCTCAATGTCAGGCTGGGATTTCTGCCTGCTAGATATGCACACACACACACACACACGCACGCACACACAAACTTTGAGTCATTAGGAATATGATCATATTTCCTTCCTCATTTCTCTTTTTCTCCACCACACAGGCAAACAGGCGGCTGGTCCTTCTATTTGTCTGTGTGTTCCCTCTATTCTCCTCATTAATGCCATTTGGTAAAGGGATATCTTGCCGATGTCTTTACTCACCCTCTTTCCCTCCCTCTCTCCCTCCCTCTCTCCCTCCCTACCTCTCTCCCTCTCCCTCCATCTCTCCCTCTCCCCCTCTCCCTCCATTCCTCATCTCCTAAATAAGGAGAAGCTCTCAGTCTCTAATGAGCGCTCAGAATAATCGTCCTCCATGTAGGGATTTAATTGCACGTTAAAAGTCCCCTTTCTGTCCCTTCCACACTGTTTCTAATGCCGAGGCCTCATTGTCTACACAGATTCTGCAAACGGCTGTGGATGCGTCTGAGCCGGGTCCTCTAATGATCCTTCTCCCTGCTCCTTATTCAATCTCCTCTCGTCTCGTTAAGCTAATGCCTCTATTTGTCTTTGCCTCTCTTTGTTACATGTGTACACTCCATCAGGGGAGGCCGGCGGAGGTAGAAAATCGGAGGACTACCATTCCTCACTCCTCATTCCTCATTCCGTTCCATGCATTATAATGAGGCTGTCCTCCTTGTAATGCATGAAATCGAATGAGGAATGTTTGATATTTTTCCTAATTCTGTTGCATGCATTACAATGAGCCTGTCCTCTGATTTCTGCCTCCACCAGCCTCCCCTGATGTATATGCTCTATTACCCCCACTGGCCTCTAGCAAACACTATGCAGTACATCTATGTACAGTTTTATTATATACAATATACGCATACTGGGAAGTGCCTCTGTGCTCTGTGTACTGTATGTAAGCCCCCCCCCCCCCTCTCTCTCTCTCCCTCTCTCGATTTCTCTCCCTCCATCTCTCCCTGTTGAGTCCTGTTGGGAAATGAAGAATCGTTTTGGGAGAGTGGGGGATTCAAAGAGCGTGAAAGAGAGGTGGAACAAGGGCAACACTCTCTTCCCATCTCTGTCTATCCCTCCTTTTCTCTTCCTTTCTTTCTCCCCCCCCTTCTGTATCTCCTGTGTTCCTGTAGTATTCATCCATCCACTCCAAGCAAAGTAGCAACCACTGCACTGTATACTGGAAATCAAATCAAATCCAACTTTATTGATAGTGCACATTTCATACACAGATACAAAACAATTGCCTTTACAGGAAAAATAAATAAAAACACAAGTGGATAATAAAAAGTATAACAGCCATGGGAATTCAAACAGTAAAAGCAAAGAACATCTAATATCAATTATGTAAATGTATTTTATACAAAAATACATTTAATTTATTTCCCTAGTGGTGTTGATTTTCCGGGGGTTGATATGTGGTGGTACAGTATATATTTGGTGCTATATATTTGCTTGTGTACAGTAGATTTCTGGTGGTATATATTTGATGTTGTAGGTTTCTGGTGGTATATATTTGATGTTGTAGGTTTCTGGTGGTATATATTTGGTGGTGTATGTTTCTGGTGGTATATATTTCGTCTGTATAATTGGTGGTGTAGGTTTCAGATGGTATATATTTGGTGCTATATATTTGCTTGTATACAGTAGGTTTCTGGTGGTATATATTTGGTGTATATATTTGATGTTGTAGGTTTCTGGTGGTATATATTTGGTGTGTATATTTCCTGGTGTAGGTTTCTGATGGTATATATTTGATGGTGTAGGTTTCTGGTGGTATATATTTGATGGTGTAGGTTTCTGTAGGTACATATTTGGTGTGTATATTTGGGGGTGTATGTTTCTGGAAGTATATATTTGGTGGTGTAGGTTTCTAGAGGTATATAATACATGTGTGGTTTCATGTTGCTCCTTCATTTGGCCTCAGGCGAGGCATCTGTACACATCTGCAGAGTGCAGAGAATCCCCCAACGCCTCGTTATCTTCTCTAAAGCTGCTGAGTGATTTATTTACCTGCTGCTACTTGCCTCTCAGCCAAAAGGACAAAGAGAGGGAGAAAATGGAGGGAGAGAAGGTGAGGGACTGGGCGAGGGAGGTGAGGAGAGAGAGCGGCGAGAGAGAGAAAGAGGGAAAGAGGTGTTCAGGCGGCGATAACGCGTGATAACAATGAGTGTAACAGATGGAAACATTAGGTCCTGGTTTACAGATCAAGAGAGGAAGGGAGGAAAGAGGGAGGGAGAGAGAGATAGAGAGGGAGGGAGGGAGGAAGAGAGAGAGAGAGAGGGAGGAAGGGAGGGAGGAGGAGGGGAAATTATTGTAGACTGGGATTGAGTGTGCTCATTCACATTGTGTATGGAGCTTAGATTTAATCAAGCAGTGACTTGAGGGACACATTGGAAAGAATCCCTCCCGTCCAAAGATGTCAACCCAAATTACGTTGGATCACTTCATACAACACGGCTGAGTGTAACATTATGCAGGGATTTCATCCTTGTGAAAGATGTCTTGCAGTTCCAAAAGCTTTTGGAGTTTATTGTCCAAGCAAAATAGTATTGTACGGTACACCGAGTATACCGGGTAATGAAAAGCAGTTTAAAATACAACTACATGTTTGAGAGACACATTTTATTCAAGAGACCCCATGTCAACGATCAGAACTAGTGAACCCAAGTGCAGCACACAGTCACGACACAGGTATAAAAATAATAGAGTATTTAATAAGCGACAAACAGGGAAAGGGTAACGGGGTAGACTGGGCACGCGGGGCAGGCAGCGCAGAGAGGGCAGGTTGGTAGGGCAGGGCAGGCAGCACAGAGAAGGCAGGGCAGACAGGGCAGGTAGGTAGGGCAGGGCAGGCAGAGCAGTCAGGGCAGGTCGGTAGGGCAGGGCAGGCAGAGCAGACAGGGCAGGTAGGTAGGGGAGGCAGGCGGGTAGTTCAGGCAGCAGTCGATACACGAGAGGGCATTCCAGAGACAGGCAGATAATCCGATAGGAGTATTCCATGCGGAGGTCGAGGCACGATAAGGCAGTCCTAAGAAGAGGAGATAATGCGGTAGGGATTAGGCAAAGACACAGTCCAAAACACACAAAGTCACAAACCAGGAAAAACAACAGGCGAGAAATTGCTGGGACGTATAGGGATAAGCACTATAACGAACTGGCAGGGAGTAAACGGAAAACCGGGGTATAAAACACAGAAGGGTGATGAGGAGACGAGCCGCAGGTGTGGAGATGATGACGTGAATGATCGGCAGGAGCCAGGAGCCAGGAGCCAGGAGCCATGCCCACACCAAAACACCGGGACTGGGAAGAGAGAGAGAGAGAAGTGGAGGGCGTGACACCCCAAAGGTGTGGTGACCTGAAAGTGGATAACAATAGCCTTCCTGTCCACCAGCAGTTTCAGAGGTGTCTCTGAGGCCCCTTATTCATTGTACCCATATGGTGACTAGACAGACCTGTTTGATCGCATTGTCACTGATCAGATGTCCTTACAACTTCATAGCCACTATTGTAGCTTTTAAAAAGCCCCTGATATGAAGCGACCTCCAAGTGAAGGGCAGAATACCTTTAGATGAATTGCATTGAAATCAACGATAAAAACGTAATCCATCAGACACATTGGGGAGCTTATTACTGTGTTACATTCAGTGTATGCATGCATACCGATACTACTGTAGGTAGCCTACATATTACCACTGACTGAGTAACCATGGTCTTAGTTGTGAGGTTAAGACAGGGTACTAGAACAAAATGGAACAAAAGGAAATTGCTTTTTTCAGCTCTGATACCACCTTATTTCATATCAGCTACCTTCTCTGTTCATGCAAAATAATGACATGCAAATTACATTCCAACTTACCTTGTGACAACAAGGGACTGTAATTGTCTTTCTTGTTACTGGTTACTACCGGTAATTACTCGGGGTATGAATCTTGCCCTTCAGACTGATTTGATCATCTAGATACATGGTCTACGATATGATACAGGAAAGATACATTTAAACATGGATTCAATATGATACGATACAGTACAATTCAACATTTAAATCAGTCAAAATATTCATCTTCCAAACAAGTCATTGTGTTTATTTCCACACAAGTATTCAGTACATTGCTTTGAACTTGCAAAAGCTTGTTATGAACTAAGATAACATATTAAAACATCTCCCGCAACAGTGTTTTTCGGTTTCAGTGACACCATGCTGTCTTTTCAAATGTGTTGAAAGGTTGGTGGCACTGCCCGAATACTTGATGCCAGCTCTACAAAGTTTGCAAATTGAAAGGCTTCTGTCCAGATTGCCTTCTTTTTCATTGAACCCGAAGTGTTTCCAAACGTTCGACTTCAGACTTGTTGGTGCGTTAAACACTGTCCTCTGACATTTTAGCGAGCTCAAAGGACAATAGTTTTTTTTTTTTTTTTTTTTGTGGTTGGCAGGCGCAATGAACAGACGCCCAGTCTCCAATGACAACCTTACTCCAATATGCCCCTTGTGCGGTTGTGAATCGGTGCAGCCGTATCGTAGATCCTTGGACGGATTCGCATCGACGTATCTTTACACCCCTAGTAATTACTAATCATTACCATGGTTATCACCATGTTATTACCATGTTATTACCCACTTATTGCGAGCTGTAATGTAGCTTTTTATAGTTGGAAAGTGCTAGTGATGATAGCACGTAACACGTTGACAGGGTGACAGCGAGATTATTAGATGTAATATCTTATTACATCTCTATGACATGCCAATGACAACTATATGACATCGTTATAACATCTTTATAACATATCTATAACATCTGTATAACGTCTTTACAACATGTCTATGACAGCTATATGACATCTTTCTGACATCTTTCTAACGAGCCTATGTCACGTCTTTAGACAGACATCGTGACAACCTCTTCCTAGGCGACAGCAAGGTGGAGCTGGGCAAGGTCAACCCAGGGGTACTTAGAGCCACTGTATCAGGCCCTCTGAGGCGTCACTTTCATCCTGCAGCGAGGGCCGCGCCGGTCCCAGGAGGAACCCCTGCCCCCCCCCCCCATCCCCCAACCCCCAGCCCCCCTGCCCCCCTGCCCCCCTGCACCCCCGGCCCCAGGGTACCCTCTGGATCTCCAGGCTTAGCCAACTCATCCGTGTAAGCACCTCTCCCTCCCTCCCGCGCCGTTGGAAGCAGCCTCCTCTGGGGCCGACCCTCGCTGGCTGCCGCGTCACCGCGGCACACGACACACCAGGCACGCACCGCCGACTCACACTGGAAGGGAGACAGACACTTACAGAGAGAGAAATCCCCCCCCCCCCCCCCCCACCCCCCGCCTTCACACACACACGCGCACACACACACACACACACACACACACACACACACACACACACACACACACACACATTAATGTACGCTTGTATGCACACACACACACACACACACACACACACACCACCATCACTACCACCCCCAGCATGCTGGTTCTCCCCTCCAGGATCTCTGCAAGTCATGTGTCTCAGCCAAGCCAAGCTGCTGCAGTATGGAGAACGCCTGGGTATGAGTACAGTGTCTTTATCTCCTCCACTACATTCCTCTGTTTCTGTCTGTCTGTCTGTCTGTCTGTCTCTCTCTCTGTGTCTGTCTGTCTGTCTGTCTGTCTGTCTGTCTGTCTGTCTGTGTGTCTGTCTGACTGTCTGTCTGTGTCTGTCTGTCTGTCTGTCTGTCTGTGTGTCTTTGTGTCTGTATGTCTGTGTTTGTCTGTCTGCCTGCCCGCCCATCCTTCCGTCTGTCCGTCCATGACTGTCTGTCCATCCGTCTCTGTCTGTGTGTCTGTGTGTGGCTGTCTGTCTGTGTGTCTGTGTCTGTCTGTCTGTGTGTCTGTGTGCCTGTGTGCCTGCCTGTCTGTTTGCCTGCCTGCCTGTCTGCCTGCCCGTCCATCCGTCTGTCTGCCTCTTCGTCCGTCTGTCTCTTCGTCCGGCTGTCTGTCCGTCCGTCCGTCCGTCTGTCTGTCCATCC
>NC_139668.1:4390200-4392700 GCF_951799395.1 Argentina silus
GACGTAGCTGCTGATGGGGGACCAGGGGCGGGTGGGGCGGCGTGCGTATAGGGACGCAGACAAGGGCAGGGTGGCGTGTTTATAGAGAGGGGGACGCTGCAGGAATATCAGCGTCAGAGGCTCCGAGCGAGGAGCGGGAAGGGTTCGAACCCAGGTCTTCCACGTGGGGGAAGACCCAAGCGTGTACCATGAGGCCAAGAGAATGTCCTCGAGATCCTAGGGAGACGCTTTGAGTTGATGGGCTCTGTTTTTAACGGCGCAGAAACCACTCACCGTGCAAATGGCTGCGGAGGGGACGTTAGCGAGCGGGGACGTTCGTGGGGGTGCTAACGTCAAGATGAGAACACAGTGCTGTCTTCATGGTCTCTTAACTCACGAACTGCCAAAGAATTCCCAAACACTCACCAACTAGAGTGCACAACCAAGTGTTTTTACGTGGTATTTACCTAGCAACAATACTTTGATTGGCTGTAACATGAAGCATCGTCATTTATGCATTTTTGGTGAATAAAGTCACCCTTGGCACAGTAGAATGTTGACCATTTGGGCGACTTTATTAACCCCCGGCACTGAATGAGTTAATGGTCTCGTATTTTGCGGTCTAATTGTGTCCAAGCTGACTGTGATGATCATGGAGAGGCCGTAGGTCCTTAGTGCCTCTTATTTTGTTTAGTGCTGATAAACATCTCCTCATGGTCCACGTAGTGTACATACCAGAGGAGGCTGGAGGACATCAGAGGACGGCCCATTGCTTTTTTACCATTCCTCATTCTGTTCCATCTATTTCCATGAGCCCATCCTACGATTTATCTCTTCAACAGCCTCCACTGGTACGTACGTCAGTGTGTGTGTGTGTGTGTGTGTGTGTGTGTGTGTGTGTGTGTGTGAGGAGGCCAGCTTACAGTCAGCCCCTAAGGCTGTGATGCCAATGACTAACCCTAACATTGTCTTCCTTTGACTGTGATGCTCTCTGCCACTGAGTTCACTCTGCCGGCTCAGCTCTCCTCCCATATAGATTCTAATTAGTGTGTGTGTCTGTGTGTGTGTGTGTGTGTGTGTGTGTGTGTGTGTGTGTGTGTGTGTGTGTGTGTGCATGTGTGTGTGATTGCAGTGCTAGGATGTAGAGTGAAAGCCACCCATTAAGAATGTACCATCAACAGCATCAATAAGGCAGCAAGAGGCCAACCAAAGGTCTAACAAGCTGACTCTGGTACAGATATTAGTCCCACTACACTGTTATTATCTGACAGAATGAGACGAGAGAGAGAGAGAGAGAGAGAGAGAGAGAGAGAGAGAGGAGGGAGAGAGAGAGAGAGTGAAAGACAGTGAAAGAGATAGAGAGAGAGGCAGAGAGGGAGAGAGGGAGAGAGAGAGAGAAACATCTACAGTATGGATCACCTTACTTAATTGCTTCCTTCATTGATGTTCCTCCTGCAGGTCGGCCATCGGTGACTGCTTATTGACCCCGCCGTTGATTGGCTGTTTGCTTTGTCGTACGAAACCAATCCTCAGGGGCTCCATAACAACAGGAAGTGCTTGCTTCACCACGTCCACCTAATGAACAAGACTCAGCATCTGCCGACATCGTCTGGTGTCTTAACCCACTCACTGCCAAAGAACTCCGGAACATTCGGCATCTAGAAAGTGCCCTTCGTATTTTAGGTGGTATTTACCTAGCAACAATACTTTGATTGGCTCCACAATGAAGCATCATCATTTCTTTTTTAGCATTTTTAATAAAGTCACCCTTGGCACTTGTGAAGGTTGACCATTTGGGCGACTTCCTTCACCCTCAGCACTAAATGAGTTGAGCTGTCTTGCTCACAGCTCACAGCTTTCCCACAGACAGAGAGAGAGGAGTTCTACAGCATAGCGTGTAGCCTAGCTTCCAGCTAGCTGCTTGTGATGATGCTAGCTTGGGGTTTGATCTCAGGTTTCCTACGTGGAAGACACAAGCGTCTACCATTAGACGAAGACGACGTCCTCAAAGTCAGAGGTAGACACTTGAGTTGATATGTCTCGAGCAGAGCTACCTTATCATCAGGAGAGCGTGATTCCGGATCACCTCCGCTATACTTGGGGATACACGTGTTCCTATCGAGGTGTTCTTAAGGTGGCTTATAGAGGCAATATCATAATGTCACGCATCATGACATTTTGGAAGCATGGCTCTGGTGCAGCTACATTTGTTATAACATTTCTATCGATCTGTTGTCAGTCACGAGAGAGAGCAAAGATTTTCCTCTTGTACCCTCTTAAACACTCCTCCTCTCTCCTCCCTCCATTCCCCCTGTACTCTCTCCCTCCCTCCCTCTCTGTCCCTTTATCCTCCCTCCCTCCCTTCCCCCTGTACCCTCTTAATAATAATAATAACAATAATATTCATTTATGACATTTATAAAGTGCTTCTCATCTTACAAGAACAATGTCAAAGTGTAGAAAATAAAAGATAAGATAGAATTTTTTTTTTACAACAAAACAACAAAACCAAACCAAACCA
>NC_139668.1:4400200-4405200 GCF_951799395.1 Argentina silus
GCATCAATCACCGGAGGAGTGCTGTAGACACAAACACCGGTGCGAAAAAAAAAAAAAGCGGCAAGTCAAATGCTAACAACCGGCTTCCGCTACGTACTGATAGCGCAGCTAGCAATTAGGTGTGTCAGCGTGAATGTGAGCAGAGAGAGAGAGAGAAGGGGGAGAGAAGAGAGATGTCATTAGCATTAACAGCGCCCATGTTTCAAAGTGCTGGGAGGCTTCTCAGGTTTGTGCGTGTCACATTGTGTATTAGTATTATCTATCATGGTTAATTATTCATTTGCTGTGTGAGTGTGCCTCTATCCAGACCGAGTTCCTCTCAGCGGGAGGAGGCCCGGCTCAGCCAATTGGACGAGATAATCATTCATCAAGTGTTGCCACTTGGAAACCTTGATATAACATTTATATGAATATATTTTCATATTAATGGGTTCCAATGATAGCACCAGTGTGTGCGCTCTCTGTGTGTGGCAGCGATTAGCGCGTGTGTGAGAAGGTATTTGTCTGTGTGAGAAGGTGTGTGTGTGTGTGTGTCTGTCTGTGTGTCCACGTGTGCGTTTGTGTGTGCGCGTGCATGTGTCTGTGTGTGCGTGCGTCTGTGTGTCTGTGTCTGTGCGTCTGTGTATTTATGTGTGTGCGCGTGCATGCGCGTGTGTGTGTGTACCCTCTAGTGTATTTGTGTGAAACCTCTCCCTCTTTCACACCGAGGGGAAGATAAGAATCTGTAAAATAATGCAAAAATTGACCCACTTTGCAGGTAGAGCAGACAGACCCACGGAGGCTCAGGCAGGAATACTGATAGACCATCAAGCCTAAAGAGTCCCTACGCAACTACACCACCTGTCCACCAGCACATCCACCTCCACCTCCACAGCCTGCCGCAGGACTCACTTACTCAGCCCAGCAATAGTTACCTCCTCTGGGGGACCGGCGGGTGGCAAGCAGCCAAGGCCGGGCCAGAGGGGCCAGTAGGGGCAGAGGGCCAGGGCCTTTCAGTGGCTGAACTCTGGCTGTGGCCTTGATGTTCTACCCTGGAGCTAGGCATCAGGCCCATATGACTACAGAAAACATCCAGCTGTGAAAAAACGGATTCACATGATGGCAAACCAAGCTGTTGAGAACAGATTGTTATGATGTTTTTGTCTTTTCCGTTGATAGTTCAAAAGAAGATGGAGGATGTATCCCGCCGAGATACTCTAGGATAGGCTCCCTTTTAACTGTTCCCTTTTAACTGTTTCTGGAGTAAACAGTGTCCTTACTGTACCCTTACTGTACAATATGGCTTTCTTAGGAATGGGTTCATTTGGAATGAGAACCCAGCCCAGTCAATTGTGGGCCAGATCTGGTCTTGTGGTGGCACATATGGCTGAATGCCGGAAACGGCAAGTATTACATGGGCCAGACCTGGTCCAAATGTGGTAGGGGGGCAGCACTGGCTGAGAGTTGGCAGTTTGCTGTGGGCCAGCTCTGGCATAGAGGAACGTGGCCCTGATACGTTCCTGTAGTTACTGGGCCATATTTGGTCTGAGTGTGGTTGGGGGACCTGGGCCGCATCCACATGCTGGCCCAGGTCTGGCCTTTCCATGGCAAAGACAAGCCTCAGGAATGGCAGCCAGAGCCGGCCCACTTCTGGCCCCGGGGGAACAAAGTTGTCTGCGGGCCACATTCTGGATGCCGGTAGAAAACAGACGTGGGCCAGATCTGGGCCATCATTTTTTTGCTGACAGGGAAGCCACGGATATCGCCAATAACCTGAAGCGAGTCGGAAAGAAAGTTCCCTGATTAGCAGCTGAGGTTTATACTGCGTAATCTCTGTTAATAAGTGTTGCTCTCAGCTTCTGCTCTCAGCGACGCGCCCGGGCCCACTCATTACAGATGTCCCTGCTAATGGCTGACGAAGGCAGGAATCATGCACACACACACACACGCGCACACAGACACGCACACACACACGCGCGCGCACGCACACGCGCGCGCACGCACGCACGCACGCACGCACACACACACGCACACATGCACACACACGTAGGCCATTAAATCCTCTCGTATCTGAAGCCATCTGCCAATTAGAGAAGGGAGATGTGGAACATCTTGAAGAGCACGCGGGAGTGGTACACTGCCATGTTGTCTCCCCTCCTCATCCTCCTGTGACAACTTGTGTGTGTGTCTGTGTGTGCTGAGTGTATGTGCACTGAGTGTGTGTGAGTGTGTGCTGAGTGTAGGTGTGTGTGTGTGCGTGTGTGTGAGTCGGTGTGTGTGTGTGTGTGTGCGCACGCGCACGCGCGCTGGGTGTGTGTGTGTGTGGCCCACGCACGCTATCGCCCCCCCCTGTCAGGTGTCAGCCTCGCGAGCGACAGACCGCCATCTCCTAATTGGTTGTTCTGTGTCAACATGATCAAAACAATGGTGTGACACCTTCCCTCAGTCAGATTTGCTCTGGCTGGTCCGCAGCGTAGCAGCAGAGAGTTGCTGGTCTGTGTACAGGCTTAGGCTGTACCAACGCCTCCTACACACCAGAAATGCTTTTTTCTTCTTCTTCTTCTTCTTCTTCTTCTTCTTCTTCTTCTTCTTCTTCTTCTTCTTCTTCTTCTTCTTCTACTCTTTCTCCTCCTCCTCGTTCTTCTTCTTCTCCTTGTTCGTCTTTTTCTTCTACTTCTCCTCTTTCTCCTTCTCCTCCTCCTTTTTGTTCTTGTTCTTGTTCTATCTTCTCTTCTTCTTCTTCTTCTTCTTCTTCTTCTTCTTCTTCTTCTTCTTCTTCTTCTTCTTCTTCTACTGAGTTAGAACTCTCTGTTTCTCCTCCCTATCTGTTGTGACCCAGAGTTGAGACCTGTAATTGAGTCTGCTAGATTCCCCCCCCCCCCTCAAACCAAATGAAGAAAAAAAACAGGAAGAAAATGATCCGTTCCCTGCCACACCATATCCGGTGTGTCAGAAAATAAATTATCACCTTGACAGAGAGTGCTGTGAGGTGATCAATGTGGAGCAGAGAGACCTGCTGTCTTCCGCAACCAACTGCCTCATTAACCACCTCGCTAGACTGTGTGTGTGCGTGTGTGGGCGGGTGGAAGACCTGGGGGGGGGTAGAAGACCTGTGTGTGTGGGCGGGTAGAAGACCTGGGGGGGGGGGGGGGGGCAGTAGATATTAGATATATAGATATCTTAAATATTAGCTCTCAAAGATTTAGGATTAACCACAGAGCTAGACTCTGTGTGTGTGTGTGTGTGTGTGTGTGTGTGTGTGTGTGTGTGTGTGTGTGTGTGTGTGTGTGTGTGTGTGTGTGTGTGTGTGTGTGTGGGCGGGCGGGCGGGCAGGCGGGCGGGTGGGCGGGTGGGCGGGTGGGCGGGTGGGCAGAAGACCAGTGACTCAGAGATGGGTGGTCCTGGGTGGGGGGTGATTTGAGTCAAAGACAATAGCTCTGAAAGATTTGCAGAAAAAGGTTGAGAGAGGGGGATGTGGAGGGGGGAGGGGGGAGAAAGAGAGAGAGGATAAAAGCGGGTGGAAAGTTTGCCCGGATGGTAGAGAGAGAGAGAGAGAGAGAGAGAGAGGGAGTTTTGAGATAGAGAGAGAGAGGGAGAGAGAGAGAGAGAGGGAGTTTTGAGATAGAGAGAGAGAGAGAGAGAGAGAGAGAGGGAGTTTTGAGATAGAGAGAGAGAGGGAGAGAGAGAGAGAGAGGGAGTTTTGAGATAGAGAGAGAGAGAGAGAGAGAGAGAGGGAGTTTTGAGATAGAGAGAGAGAGGGAGAGAGAGAGAGAGATAGAGGTGTGTGTGTGTGTGATTGTGATTGTGAGAGCTAGCCAGCCAAAGACGGGGAGGCTGCAGGGCGGTTGAGAGGGAGTGTGAGGTGTTTTTTTTGGCGAATATGAGTTGTTTGTCTGAATGTGCTGCTCTTGTGTGTGTCTGTGGAGAGATGATAATTTTGGGAGTGGACCCCGCCTGCCTCCCCATACATCATACACAATTACAACATTAGAAAACACAGTCAAAAATACAAAACACATTTTTCAACAAAGAGGCCCTCAATCAAAACTTTATTTTAATATTTTAATATACTCTGTAGATTGTTCCAGCAGTGAGGTGCATCACAACTAAAAGTGGATTTACCCAATTCTTTGGAGAACCAGAGGAACCTCAAGTTAACCAACTACGAGTTAGGTCATTGATGTTCTTGAATTTCAATCATGAGATTAGCTAAACCGGGAGTTTATTACAGTAAGGCTTTATACACCAAAAGGGAGTAATGCAGAGATCTACGTGACTTTAACAAGGTCCGGCCAACTTTTTGATAAAGTACGTCATGATTTTTAAACGAGTATTAAAACGATCACCTGTGATAAAGCGAAGGGCGTTATGGTAGACGGCATCCAAAAGTTTAAGAGTAGTGGCTGCTGCACTTCGGTAGATGACATCACCATAATGGAGCACTGACATGAAGGTTGATTATACAATCTGCTTTCTACTGTTCAGGGAAAGGCCAGATCTGTTCCTATAAAAGAACCTTAAATCAGCGGAATGTGGTGCTGTTAGTATCATTCACTGAGGATTGTAGGCTGACCTTCAATACTGAATCAAGTCTGTCTGTGGAAGTATTTCTCATGCTAAAGAGCTTTGACACCTTTGTTTTAAAATTGTATAGGCTTTAGAATGGATAGCTAGGTATATAGACTGATGTATTAAAGGGGCACTCTGGGATTTCATACAACAACAGCGGCATACCAACCTTTTTTTTGGTAAAGAGCGGAGGAATGAGGCTGGAGAGATGTAACCACATCTCATTTTCATAGACTGAGCTATGAAGCAGACAAGGACAGATGAAAATGATAGTTTTAATATATGCCATTTAGCTGACGCTTTTATCCAAAGTGACTTACATTGCAGTGAGTGCATACATTTCAGTATATATGGTCCCAGCGGGAATCAAACCCACAACCTAAGCGTTGTTAGCGCCACGCTTTACCAACTGAGCCACAGAGGATCACTTAGTTTTAACCCTGTTTTGAAGC
>NC_139668.1:4410200-4412700 GCF_951799395.1 Argentina silus
TTTGATCTTCCAAGTGGGAAGGGTGATCAACGCCCCCCCTCTCTCCTTATTGAACGTTGAAGGATGCCTGGCGGACATCTATGAAGAAATCACGCCTTAGCATTTGTCAATTCCTTTGCCGTTTTAATGTGTCTCACACCTACACCCTATTATCGGGAAGGACATTTAAGTTGAAGTACAACAAGATGTACTTTGAGCCTCTCTCCCGTGTTGTCCTTGACACACGTATGGTTCGACTTAGAGTCATGTTTTGCTTTGAAACTGTTAAATTGGTTTTTTTGTCAATACTCTATTCTCATTCTTCCTTTGTGCATTAATATGATCAGAGGTAAAGGTTCTGTTAATACAGCACGACATAATCGTGACCAGGTTCTCCCGTTTAATGTCTAATGTTCACATGCATCGTTAATGACACGTAGGGTGGGTCATCAGCTTCAGATATTGCCCTGAGCGCAAACTCCTCGCAATCTTAACTTGAAGGTTAAAAAATACCATTTTGGATATTATTAATGAATCTAGTGTCCTATATGATCGATTGTCTGTCACATAGGGATGAGCAAAGCATTTTCAATCATTATTAACCATGAAATATCTTTTGGAGTCAGATATAAGGTAATGTGGGGCGCTCAGTGGCGTAGCACACTAAGGTGCATACCATATCATCGCAAGGTCCCTGGTTCGATTCTGGCCATCAACATATCCTGCATGTCATCCCTCCTCTCTCACCCATCCTTCCTGTCAATCTCTATTATCTCTATCCCAATAAAGCAGAAATGCCCTAAAAATATATAAAAAAAGAAATAATAAAAAAAAATAAGATATAAGGTAATTCATCATGTCCACAACCGTTTGAGGTAATAATTGGGAATAAATGTATCTCTTATTCTTAACCCCTCCTCTATTCTTAATTGTTTTATTTCCAATTCTTCACGAGAGTGTGATTCCAAACCCCTTCCGCTACAGAGGGAGGCAGTAGAGCTCGGGTGCCGTGATGAAAGTCTCACGTTTGTCAGCACCATTGTGTTGATGGTGCTATCAGAGTTTCAAAGACATTTATCCGAAAAAACAATGTGTTTTTTGCGTACAACGTGACGTCTCAACAAACCAACCTATCTGGCAACTAGCAGTCAGTTGACACATTAGCAGCCTATCATTTCAATTTCTTTTTTTTGTTTTCTTTTTTCTTTTTTTGCCTATCATGTCACCGGCAAATTTATCCAAAACTAAATATGTGTTTTACAGAGATTGCAGCTCTCAAACAAACCAACCTATCTGGCCTCGCCAGTCCCTGCGCATTCAGTCTCTCAAAACAAATATACATCAGTAGCTACATGAGACACTGACACTGACACACGCCTCCGGGCTGTCCTGCTATCGTTGTTAGCATCACCTCCACCTCATCAGTCAACCTTGTCTCGTGTTTGGCCTGCATCAAACTTCTATTTGGAATTAATTTGCTTCCTTGATGTGTAAATGTGGTTATGGTTTATACATGAGCAGCACGGCACATGCATAATTATGCCTGGAGACACACACATACACACACACACACACACACACACACATTCACGCACACACACACACACATGCACACACACACACACACACACACACACGTGCACATGTTTTAATCTCTCAGTTGCTCACATTGATTTATAGACCGGGCTGACGTGACAGTCATCTCTTGCTCGCAGTCACCTTCTGTGTGTGTGTGTGTGTGTGTGTATGTTCTCTCTGGGTGTGTGTGTGTGTGTGTGTGTGTGTGCGTGCGTGCGTGCGTGCGTGCGTGTGTGTGTGTGTGTGTTCTCTCTGGGCGTGTGTGTGTGTGTGTGTGTGTGTATGTTCTCTGTGTGTGTGTGTGTGTGTGTGTGTGTATGTTCTCTGTGTGTGTGTGTGTGTGTATATGTTCTCTCTGGGCGTGTGTGTTTGCGCGCGTAGTGAGGTATTATATTGTCGTCTCTCCTCGTTCAAGGTGCTTAAAGTACCTGAATGTAGGCACTGGAATACATTTCCTCAAGATGCTCCTTGAAAAGTCCTTGCAAAGACTGAATAACTGTTGCAATGGAATAATCCCCCGGATATAATTTCAGATCCGTTTTTTTTTTTTTTAAAGCGATATCGCTGGATTTCCTTTTGTTTCCCGTCGTTTCAATTGACCTGTGCTCCGCCGTCCTGTTTCTCACACACACACACACACACACACACACACACACACACACTCGTTGTGGTCGAAGAACAACGTGCGATTGTTTATGAGGGAGACTGAACGCCGAATGTTTGACTTCTTCCATTGACGGCTTTCAGAGCATTCCATGACAGAAGGAACCTGATCGTTGATCTCTGTTTGTGGTCGAAACGTGATGCAACAACAGCATTCAACGTCTGTCACCGTGAGTGCGATGGTAATGCCACATGGGACATAATGTCTGCTGGCTTCAACAACAATCACAGCCTACCGGTACGGTATCCAAGGTGACCTGTGGAAGCACGACTTTGTTTT
>NC_139668.1:4417700-4443698 GCF_951799395.1 Argentina silus
CCGTAGATTGAAAACCCATCTCTTCAGGCTACATCTTAACAGTCCCTCCTAAAGACCGCTTCACCCTCACTACCCCCCCTATACTAACCCTAAACCCAATCCTAGAGACCTCTTCACCCCTGCTACCCCCCCTGTACAAGTTCTCTCCTGCTAATAAAATAAATAAAAAATAAAAATAGCCTACTGGCATTACGATTGCCAATGGCCCCTGGTGTGAGCATTGATTACTTTGTCTTATGATGACTGTTGGATAGATGATTCACTTGCTTAGACAAATGTATCTGTTGTAAGTCGCTTTGGATAAAGGCGTCTGCTAAATGCCATGAATGTAAATGTAAATGAAGCCAACGTTGATTCTCATCAGTGGTTACATTAAAATCCTAACACCAAAGACATACACTTTCTGCCGGTGTTCTGGGTGTGTCAGGTAGGGTTCCAGTTTTTTTAAATCTCAAAAAAAAAGAAAATGTGCCGTTCGTCAGCTTACCTCCCCCCCTCCCCTCCCCTCCCCTCCTCCGCCCCCCCAACCTCCCTCATTAGACAGTTCATCAGCCATCTATCTGCATATGAATTATGTATGAGCAGAACTCAGTTTCTTTGAAACACACCTCAGGTTCTTTTTATTTAGTGTTCTATACAGTCGAGGCCCAGTGTCAGCCCATTGTGTCTGAGCGCTGCGATCCGAGCCTTAGGAAACTGCCACTTTTTTTCTTTATTATTTTTTTTCTTTTTACTTCATAACGATTCTGTTCCCACCACACGCTCAGCGCCGCTCTGCTGGCTGTCAGCTGCTCGATAGGCTGGTATGCAAATGTCCATTTTTCAATCAAGCTTGAGTTCATTCACAGGCACTCAACACCAGAGCCAAGGTTCCTCTGACCCCCCCCCCCTCCCCCAAGGTCACGTCGTGGAATCACACCGTTAATCACTCAACTCCTGGCTGCATGGAGCCAGGTGGACTGACAGTTGACCCATTTTAGTTAGCTGCATGTTAGTTGGCTGCATGTTAGCGGGCTGCATGTTAGCGGGCTGCATGTTAGCTGGCTGCATGTTAGCTGGCTGCATGTTATTTGGCTGCATGTTAGCTGGCTGCATGTTAGCTGGCTGCATGTTAGCTGGCTGCACGTTATTTGGCTGCACATTAGCTAGCTGCTGCATGGCCCCAGGTAGACTGACAGTAGGCCCATGTTAGCCTCCACACCCCCTCCAAGAGCCAGGCTGTGTCAATATCCACACTAGCAGGCCCAACGCCAGGGGAAAGTAGCTAAGGGGCCACATGACATTTTTGAGGGGGCAAAAAAGATTTGAGCTTGGTCATAACACAGGTTGGATAATTGATCAGCCACGGCAGCCACAGCAGCCATGTTGTACGACCTGACCTGTCAAATACTAATATTTCATCACTCACTAAAACAGATTTATTTACTAGCCTGCGGAACTTCCAATACAAACTTGCGATGTTTGTCTCCAGACAGCTTCGTTGTCATGGTGTTCTTTGATTATCATGCAATGTATGAAGCGCTTTCCATTATTCAAGAAAGATCTCAAAGTGCGTCAAATACAAGATAAAATATTCAAATCAAAACAAAACCAAAACAGCAAAACAAAAAGATATAACTATTTCATAAAGGCATCACAGTCAAAGTGTAGGAGGAAGGGTGGTCTGTAGTATGGATAGGGGGACCTACAGGAGCCCCCCCCCAGGCTCTGATTCTCCCTCAGACCCTTCAGGTGGGTCCCCTCCACCTCCTGAGCCCACGATTAGCAGCGGCCATCATTGGTATTCATTTCTCGCTCCCAATTCCCCCCCCACTTTCACTTGACAGAGGAGGACTGTGGGTTAAACGCCGGGGGGAACGCTCCATCATGACTAGATTTGATCCAATTAAATACAGATTTAATCAGACCCACAGTCGGGGTATGAATACGCAATGTGATCCGCCCGGTAACTAAAGGAGTGGGCTCTCCATTGGAGGAGTGGGCTGAGTTTCCATGTCTGGTTACAGATACAGTACCGGTACGAGTGGAAAGGGGGAGGCTGGTGGAGGTAGAAATCGGAGGACGGGCTCGTTGTAATGCGTGGAACGGAATGAGGAACGGTATCAATCGCATTAAACGTGTTCCTCGTTCTATTCCTACAATGTACTACAATGAATCGCTCCTCTGATTCCTCCCTCCACCAGCCCCCCTGCCTGCTAGCCATGTGGGTGGGCTGGAGACAGACCTGAAACCTGATTCCCTCTGAGGTGTCCATATGGGACTGGGTTCATCTTATATTCCTGGACGCTTTTGTTCTTTATTTGATTATTAAGCAGGTTATTCTCATTGAGATTTGAAATCCAGTTCAGCAAGAGATGCCAGCTTCTCTCTCACTCTCCCTCTTCTCTCTCTCTCTCTCTCTCTCTCTCTCTCTCTCGCTCTCTCTCTCTCTCTCTCTCTCTCTGCTAATGAGGCATTGCCATCTTGGCACATTTTCTCTTCTCTCTCTGTGTTGAGATCAGGAGAGGCTGGTGTGGACAGGCTCATTGTAATGCATGGAACATTTGGTCAGTTGTATCCATTATGTGACAACTCACAAATAGCAACAAGAGAACACAAGCAAGTGGCTCATTGTAATGCATGGAATGGAATAAGGAACAGCGAGGAACACGTTGTGTTTGATACCGTTCCTCCGATTTCTACCCCCGCCAGCCTCACCCTGGTTGAGATGGTGAAACCCCTTCAAACAACATCCTCTGGCAGGCCTCTGAGAGCGAGAGAGAGAGAGAGAGAGAGAAGAGAAAGAGAGCAGCGTTGTGATTTACTGTTGATGTAAACACTTGATTAATTAATGATTTAGTGATTGGATTATATGTGCAGCAGGCTGAAACGATCTGGAGGAGTTTCATCTTTCATTTACTGGCAAAGGAGAACACGAGCCTGTCTTCTCCTTTAGGACGAGGACTGAAACACTCATCCCCCTCTCTTTCTTTCTTTCTTTCTTTCTTTCTTTCTTTCTTTCTCTCTCTCCCAGAGATTTTACTGACCCAGAACTGTGAAGAGTCCTTCGGCTGTCCCTGTAAACGGGAACCGTTTAAAAAACCCTTTTTATGGTTCCAGGTCCAACCGTTTTTATAAGAGTATAGAGTGATGGAAACACTCATCACCCTCTCTTTCTTTCTTTCTTTCTCCCCCAGAGATTCTACCTAGAACTGAAAAGAGTCCTTTGGCTGTCCGTGCCAATGGGAAACGGTTTGAAGAACCCTTTTTTTTTGGTTCTAGGTACAACCGTTTTATTTTCTTTTTTTTTTAGGTCCAACCGTTTTCGTAAGAGTGTAGAGTCATGGCTGTTGGCTGATTGTGAGAGCATCTTTCCTCCTCAGCGGAGAAGCACTTGTGTGGTGTTTGAAATACAGCTCCCCAGTGGGCCATCAAAGTCTTCTCAAAGTGCTGTGTCACCTTCACAGTTTACAGGGAGGGTTGAACAGGGGGAAGCTGCCAGGCTTGCTAATGAGTTGTTGGATGTGGGCTGTATTTCAACATCACCTGATGCCCGAGGTTAACTTAGGTTATGTATCTATTCATTTGTTTGTTGTCTATTTACCTTTATTTACCTAGTTACGGTCGGTCGTTGAGAACATATTCTTTTTAACGATAACAGCTTGGCGAAGGTTACAGGGAATGATTTGATTAAAAGTGCGTAGGATCAATGTGTACGAATGAATGATTTTATTTTTTATTTTTTGCTGTCACATAATGAATGTCAGCATAATCCTCATCGGATCATTAGACACTGTATTCTAAACAATTGTTCATCAAACCAAATGCAGTACAATGCAACACACAATTGTGCACATCGGCTTGTAATTAATTCTGTGTGTCTGTGATGTGAAAAAAGCTGTTTTGAAAAGCGGCAATATGCTAATGTCTCAGATGTATACTGTAAATATCACCTCAATTACCCGCGGCCCACGCAATGGAAAATCCACAGCGCTTCATTTAAGTACATGGTTTAGTCTCTGATTCCTATCCAAACTGGCAAACGGCTGGCGGTAATTTTAACAAGCTGTTAGGCTGTTTGTCATCCTACATGTCAGTCACTTATCTTAATGCAAATAAATGTAGCCTCCGAGTCTCATTCATGATTGGCTGTGAATCATACATGAATCTTTGCGCTCCTGTTATAAGATCATACTTTCTGGTATCATTGCTCCTGTTCTGCTTATTATGATGTGTTGGATTCCAGGAACCCTTCGTCACGGAGAAGAGTTCCGTAGAATGTGTCATCGTTTTTCATAACGCTTTAGTCTAAAGGCCACCCCACCCACTCCTAAATGCTTCTAGAAAAGGCGCTGTTATGCCTTTGAGCTAGGCAACGGTCATTCGTGGGCTCACTATTTATGTAAATGGATGTGCAATCACAAGATGTGGTTTAGAACTTCTGAAAGGTGCACGTTTAAGAGATATCACTGCTGGAACAATCTACAAAAAAACAGTTTTTTTTCAGCTGGTTGTTCTGGTGCTGCCTGGGCCATTTCAAATGTTGATTGAGGACCTCTCTGGTGAAGGATGTGATTGTTTCTCTTGTTATAACAGATAATGTTATAGGTTTATATACATTTTTTAATGTTATAGGTTTATATACATTTTTTCAACTGGTCAACTGACCAAATTTTCCTTAGCAACGTATGTACAGTCGCAATGTTGCTATGTTACTGATGTCATGAGGCTTGTTTAGGCTTGGGTGTAACCGTAGCAACATAGTTGAACGTTTCTAAGGACCATTTGGTCAGTTGCATCCATGATGTGAGAACTCTCAAAATGCAGCAAAAACATTTTATAAAAGGTCTCATTGGACATCAAAAGAGAGCAAAAAACCAAGTGTCATTTGATAATGACACAGTGAAAACGATTAAACTTTAAGAAAGGCGCAATGATTCACCTCCTCCCCTGGGGACAACCTTCCTTCCTCAGATCGCTCACCTCTTTTAATTGGATCCTGTATTTGGCGGACGAGTCACCTCACCTGTTATTTCCAGGTGTAAATGAGTTGAAGACAGAAAGGTTACCCAGAACCCCCTGGGACCTGGCGGTAGGTCCTGGAGGACAGACGCAGCGTGCAGCCCTCACCCCCTGCCCCGGCCTGATAGCTCAAACAGAGCAGTGTTTGAAGTGTTCGGTTGGGTGCCTGTGTTTCTAGAGTTGTGGCGTCGTCTGCCAGGTCCCCTGTAAGTTCCTTGTTTGGCATTTGCATACCGAACAAACAGGAAATTGTGTTCATTTGTATGCAAATGTGTTGGTCCCCAAGGCTGGGGTTTTGAATTAAAAGTTTTACCGTCCCATTAATTCCAAATTACACACAGACACTGACATGGGCCTCTCTTCCTGGCAGGGGTGGGTCTGTCTTCCTACCCCCCCCCCCCCCCCCAAACAACCCCTCTCCCATCTTCACCCCCCCCCCACAACGCCCCCTCCCATCCCCAACCCCCACCCCCCACCCCTGCCGAATACACCCCTGTCAGTTTAGGCTGTTTAGTTTGCCATCTGCGAAGCGGAATTTGGAATTTAATCTGGTCTGGTGATTCGCAGATTGATCTTCAGCGGCACGTCGCAATCTTCCCCCTTAATTATCACGCAGAGAATATGCAAAAAAGATGTGGGGGTGATTGATATTCCGGGGTATCGCGTGAGACAGACGTTAGCAAGCGGAGGCCTCGGAGCGTCTGAATGACGGGACAGGTTGTGGGCAACATGTTAAATCAGGAGTGATTCATGTCCGTCCTTCTCTCCTCTCTCCTCTCTCCTCTCTCCTCTCTCCTCTCTCCTCTCTCCTCTCTCCTCAACCTCCCCCCTCATGACAACACATGTGATGTGTGACCAAACTTCTTAAATATGCATCACGCACTCCCATCATGTGTTTCATGTATAGACGGATACGGACAATCAGAAGAATTTGAACAAACGAGCGTGTGTGTGCGTGTGCGTGTGCGAGTGCGTGTGCGAGTGCGAGTGTGAGCGAGTGCATGTGTGTGCGTGTGTGAGTGTGTGTGTTGTTGTCCAGCGTGCTTGGAGACAGCGGAGACAGAGTCAGCTTGTTCTCATGCTCGGTCTGTCAGTGAGAAGTCTCACCCACCGTGCACATGAAGTGTTCTTTTCATTTCGCCGAACGACCCGAGAATAGCACAGATCGACATGTCTGGAATGAATGGATCCAGTAATGCGGACAGAAAGACAAGAATGAGAGAGAAGTTGAATTAATGAGTGAAACCAGCTGGATCGATAGATATTTTCAGCCAAATTACACCGTCGCCATGCCTTCCCTCGCCGCACAGATGTACAGGCAGAGAAAAAGAACCTGTGTGTCACAGGAGGGGGACTGTTCTGTGCTTTACCGGCACACACACACACACGCACGCACGGATGCACGCACACACACACACACACACACACACACACACTGACGCACGCACGCAAACAAACACACACACACACAAACACACACACACACACTGACGCACGCACGCACGCAAACAAACACAAACACAAACACACACACACACACACACACACACACAGGCAGACACACACACAGGCAGACACACACACACACACGAACACAGGCACACACACACTTCCCTAGAGTTAGGGAAAAAATAATGGAAGCCTATTGGAAATCCCATTAAGCGGCTGTTCCACTATGAAAGCTAATACTGCTGTGACAGAACACAGTCCCTGGGGCTGGTCTCTCTCCTAACAGACCCCATCACCACCAGTGGAATATGACACGTGACAAACGACTCTGTGTGTGTGTGTGTGTGTGTGTGTGTGTATGTGTGTGTGTGCGTGTGTGTGTCTGCCTGTGTGTGTGTGTGTGTGTGTGTGTGTGTGTGTGTGTGTGTGTGTGTGTGTGTGTGTGCATGTCTGTGTGGAGTGTGTGTGTGTGTGCGTGCGTGCATGTGGAGTGCGTGTGGAGTGTAGATAGAAAGATAGATAGATAGGTACTTTATTGATCCCTGAGGGGAAATTAAGGCATTACAGCAGCTCACATCACAAACAACAACAACAACAAAATGAAGTGACAATAGAATAATAGAATAAAATAAAATATACATCTGAAACATTATATACAGTAAGAACAGTCCAGTATGATTTAACGTATCATCAAGCCAGCCGGAGGAGGAGTTGTACAGTCTTATTGCGGCAGGCAGAAAAGATCTCCTATAGCCCTCCTTAGTGCAACGTGGTTGTAGTAGTCTGTTGGTAAAGGAGCTTCTCTGCTCTTCCGCAGTGACATGTAGGGGATGGGAGGGATTGTCCATGACGGCCAGGAGTTAGTCCTCATCCTCCTATTGGCCACCTCCTCCACAGTGTCCAGGGTGACACCGAGGACAGAACAAGCTTTCCTGATAAGCTTGTTCAGCCTCTTGGTGTCACCTTCCTTGATGCTGCCCCCCCAGCATACCACTGCATACAGCACTGTGCTGGCCACCACTGACTGGTAGAACATGTTCAGCAGAGTCCTGAACACGCCAAAGGACCTGACCCTTCTCAGGATATAAAGCCGGCTCTGGCCCCTCTTGTACAGGACATCTGTGTTACCAGTCCAGTCCAGGTGCACCCCCAGGTACTTATAGCTCTGGACCACCTCCAGAGCTATAAGTGTGTGTGTGTGTGTGTGCGTGTGTCTGTGTGCGTGTGTGTGTGTGTGTGTGTGTCTGTGTGTGTGTGTGTGTGTGTGTGTGTGTGTGTGTGTGTGTGTGTGTCTGTGTGTGTGTGTGTGTGTGTGTGTGTGTGGAGTCCTACAGGACATCAATAATCACTGCTATCATACAGCCAGGGCTGTAGTTGATCACAAGAGAGGATAACGGGGTAGAGGAGGGGATGAAGGGAATGAAGGAGGGATTCAGGAGGTTTTAGGGAGGATAAGAGAGAAGGTGAGAGAGGAGAAGAGGAAGAGGCATTGAGGAGTGATAGAAGAGGCAAGGTAGATCAGGAGAGGCTGGTGGAGGATGGGCTCATTGTAATGCATGGAATGGAATGAGGAATGGTATCAAACATCGACCTCCACCAGCCTCCCCTGAGGTAAATGTACAGTAAATAAGCTATATCTAAAATATTGTGATCTGCAAGGAAAGAAGCAAGGCCTTATTTCAAGTTTCATATTTATTTGGGATTTTAAGTGTATTTTTACAGAGTTATGAATATGAAAACATAATGAGAAACATGCTCCCAGAAACACTGTTCCCAAACCAGGTTCCCATGTGGGCTCCCGGATTTCAAATTGGGGTCAAAATAGAGAAAATCAAACTAACCTCTAGAATTTGATAAATAAGACACACATATTTGTATGGTGTATGAAGGCAAACAATGTTTGTGTATTGCATATGTAGCCTACATTTATATTGCAGTGTGTTTGGGTTTGAACCCAACCAATAAGAGCATCTTTTAGGTGATTAGAATACACTTGGATGTTATTATTATGTGTTGGCATAGGTCGCAATCAAGTTCTTGGATTCACAGGAAATTATTGTTTGGGAAAAAAAAGGTTTGGGAGCCCCTTGCTTACAGACTACAGCTACAACTTGATAATGTCCAAACACAAACATTTTTCAAACGTTCCATCAAAGGATTAAAGATCCAGTATGTAACATTCAAACTTTCTAAAAGCTTCCTAATGTTTGTAATGACTATGTGTTACGACTCTAGATCAAAAGTCATCTACGTCTAGGGGATGTAGAGGAGCCGCAAGAAAAGGGAACACACCAAACTTATTGTAGGAATTAAACACGCCACAAGCCAACTAAATTCCATGTATTTATTTGCTCTGGGCATACACAAACACAAGACACATGCCAAGGGGAAAAGGGAACTACGAGTGGTGCCAAACCACAGAAATCATAAACAAAAATGATTCCCTAAACTAGTGCAATAGTAGGCTATACTATCAAGGCTATGCTATAATGCTATGCTACACTAGACTAATACATACATGGGGCGGCACACACTCCTCACCTGGTGAATTGTAACAGGGGTGAGCCTACGTGGTGGAAATGTAAACCCCTTACCTATTCGCCTTACCCCTATGGCGTACAAATAACAAAGAGACAAACTATGAGAAAACAAGATAATAATAATAAGAAAAAAATAATAAGAAACAATGACTTAAACAACCACTGACGACAACCTAACAAAAGAAAACACGATGCAGATTATAATACGGAGGTGATTCAAACAAACAATCGAACAGCGAGACGACAGCTAACACACGAGCACAAAGAAACGGGTCAACTCTCGAAGGGGAAGACGGAAGAAACGGACAGCCCTCTGATTGGACAGGAACAGATGAGTGGTGACGGAGACGAATGGCCAATTGCTGACGGACACCTGAATGTAGAACGATAGGATAAGGGAGAAACAGATGATAACACAAAACACAACAAGGACACACGCACATGCAGGAGTGGGAACATAACACTACACTCACTGGCCACTTTATTAGGTACACCTTGCTAGTACCGGGTTGGACCCCCTTTTGCCTTCAGAACTGCCTTAATTCTTTGTGACAGATTCAACAAGGTGCTGGAAACATTCCTCAGAGATTTTGGTCCATATTGACATGATAGCATCATTGCTGCAGATTTGTCGGCTGCACATCCATGATGCGAATCTCCCGTTCCACCACATCCCAAAGGTGCTCTATTGGATTGAGATCTGGTGACTGTGGAGGCCATTGGAGTACAGTGAACTCATTGTCATGTTCAAGAAACCAGTTTGAGATGATGTGAGCTTTGTGACACGGCGCGTTATCCGGTGAGTGTATGTTGAATCGTTATGAGATCCCTTGAAATAAATAAACATTTATCCTCCCTGAAAAGCACTTTATCCTCCCTGAAACTCGGTTGGTATACAAACATGTTGTTAAGGCCAGGGGTGTTCTAGGGGAGTAGACTCACCGATTTTCTCCTTTCTGTCTCTGGTGGGAGCTCCTTTAAATGTCAAGGCCATTATCACGTCCCCTAATGCCAAGGCTATTATCGTGACCCCCCCCCCCCCCCCCCCCGTGCCCTCCCCACTGCCAGCCGGTTATTAGCAGTGAATGGAGCAGAATTGAATTAGGCGAGAGCCCGACATGTCTTTAAGAGCTGCTGGACCCTGGGATTTTCTTCTTTCTCTCTCCGGTGGGAGCTCTTTTTAAACATCAGCATTCCATAACATAACACTGTGTAGCCATGTGAGGCCCATTCAGGGGGAGAATCATCAAGAGATGCTATGTGTGTGAAGTACTGGGTTTTCAGAGCGTCTGCTGTTAGAATCTCACAGATTCAGATATTCTAATCAATCGTACACTGTAACAGGCCAGAGAAAAAGTTGCAGTGAAAATTGGCAGACCCTTCCTACTGCGGAGAGAAGCGGTTACGAAACAAACATGTGCAGAGAGAGACAGATGCTTGAAGACGCAATGCAGTGGATATGTACAGTGAGACCACAATGTGTCTCAAAAACATGTTCAGACTGCTAGCTGTTGCCCTGTTATACCTGTCTATGTGTTAGCCTGGCTCAGACATAACTGCAGCATCACCTTGACACCCAATACAAGCTTGGATACTGTTATGTGAGAATACAATGACACCCCGCCTTGACACCACATATTGTGTTCACATCTTTTTATCGAACACGATGAGATGAAGAGATGAAGAGATGGCAGAGGACGAGCCATGACGCAGGCCTAGGAACGTCTAGGAACGCCTAGGAACGTCTAGGAAGGCCTAGGAACGTACAACAAGGGTCTCGGAAGGTCTAGGAAGGTCTCGGAAGGGTCTAGGAACATCTAGGAATGGTCTAGGGAGGTCTAGGAACGTCTAGGAAAGTCTAGGAACATATAGCAAGGGTCTCGGAAGGTCTAGGAAGGGTCCAGGAACATCTAGGAATGGTCTAGGAAGGCCTAGGAACGTCTAGGAAGGTCTAGGAAGGGACATGATGCAGATCTAGGAAGGCCTACAAAGGTCTAGGAAGGTCTAGGAACGTCTAGGAAGGTCTAGGAAGGGACGTGATGCAGATCTAGGAAGGCCTAGGAAGGTCTAAGAACGGACGTGATGCAGGTCTTGGAAGGAAGGGCCGTGACGAAGGTGGCGCGTTGGAGGCAAGAAGAGAAGGGGATGTGTGAGGAGGAAAAAAAGAGCACAAGGTTAGAGCAGGTGGAGAGAGAGAGAGAGAGAAGGGGAGAGACAGCGAGAGAAAGAACATGGTGGCATACTGTGTGCCAAGGCCATTATCACATCCCTTAACCCCCCCCCCCCCCCCTCCCGGACGTGTCCTTAAGAGCTGCTGGATCCTGGGCACCAGCACCATGCTCTCAGCAGGGGCCTGCATGGCCACTGGGGGCTAACGGAACCTAGCAGGGGGGGGGACCCTGCCACCGCTCACAAGAACACCGGAGGGGGAGAGAGATGGAGGGAGAGAGAAAGAGAATAGAGAGAGAGAGAGAGAGAGAGAGAGATGGAAAGAGAAAGAGGAGAGAGAGAAGATAAGAGAGATGAGAGGAAAGGTGAGAGAGAGAAAGAGGAGAAAGATAGAGAGATGGAGAGGGAGAGAGAGAGGAGGAGAGAGAGAGTGTGAAAGATGGGAGAGAGAAGAGGAGAGATGGAGAGAGGAAATGGAGACAGATAGAGAGATGGAGAAAGAAAGAGGAGAGAGACAGACAGAGAAGTCGAGAGAGATGGAGAGAGGAAGAGGAGGAGGAGTGAGAGGCAGAGAGAGAGAGATGGCGAGAGAGGTCGAGGAGAGAGAGATGGAAAGAGAAAGAGGAGAGATAGAAGGAGAGAGAAAGAGATGGAGAGAGAGAAAGAGAGAGCAGCAGCCCTCTCCCGTGCATGGTGACTCCATAGGAGTCTGATAAGATGTAATGGCGCCGGTCTTGATGCTTCACGCTGCGTCCCCAGTCACTTCTCAGGGGTGGGAGGAGTGATTTTGGGGACCCAGAGCAAATTCGCAATAGCAGGGAGTCTCTATTTACAAGTAATTGCATTTCCCTCTCCTCCACCCACACCTCCTTTAGAGCTCCCCCCAAAAAAACGCTTCGCCTCAGGATGTCGGAAAACTAAATACAAAAGTATTACCAGGCGCTCCATGATGTTCAGCCAGGCGTTTCGCGAGCAACAAGCCTTCATAAGGACCAACGCACTTTGAGGGTAATGCGTTGTTATTGTAAACCAGCGGTGGAGCCCGTCTGCAGTCCTCCAGGGCGCATCGTGGAGGAAGCTCCCTTTATCTTCCTGCCAACGAGAGAGGAAGTGGAGTCGGGGCCCACAGAACCCCCCCCCCCCCCCCCCCCCCCCCACGGCGAGCTTCCTCTCTTATCCAATCAACAACTTCCAATTGGACCGACTAACTCCCAGAGCACCGCGAGAATCCGTACCCCGCCGATGGCCAATCCAAGACTGAATAAAGACGCCCGACGACAGACGATCAACATTAGCTACAGATCTGTATTGACCCAGAATGATGATGGATTAGGGCGCTACGCGGCTAATTCTGTACAGGAGAAGGAGAAGATGAAGAAGAAGGAGGAGTTGCTGGAAGCATTTTTGGGAGAAAGAAATCTCAAGGGAATAAG
Source organism: Argentina silus (assembly GCF_951799395.1). NCBI lineage: Eukaryota > Metazoa > Chordata > Actinopteri > Argentiniformes > Argentinidae > Argentina > Argentina silus. The sequence continues at coordinate 4,430,293 of NC_139668.1, forward strand.
CACAACCAAAACATTGACTCAAAAAGACAATAGAGAGAGGAAGGGGGGGGGGGAGAGAGAGAGAGGGAGAGGAGAGGGGGAGGAGAGAGAGTGGGCGAGAGGGAGGAAGAGGGGGGGAGTGGGAAGAAGAGGAAGAGAGAGAGATAGAGGGGGGAAGAGAGAGAGAAGGAGAGAAAGGAAAAGTGTTCCAACTGTGCACTGCGTCCTATGGAGGGCCTCTCGCCTGATCAAAGGGAAGCTGGTGAAATGGTTGGGGGGCTGAATGGGTGAGCATCAGGATGCATGCATGCTCACCCTGGGAGAGAGGGAAGGGGGGAAGTAGGGATGGAGCTGGGGAGGAAGAGAGGATGAGTGGAGCACGACCATAAAGGAGAAAAGTGGCACACTTAATCCACACTCGGCTAAGCCGTACTCACACAGAGCGGGCGTGCAGAGATGTGCTCGAAAATCAATTGACCAAAAGCTGTTCCTTTAATGAAACGCCCCATACCAATTCAATTCAGTTGGCTTTATTGGCATGAACAAACAAATGTTTCCATTGCCAAAGCATCAAAACCAATCATAAGATAAAGAAGTAAGAACAATCAGAAAGTAAAGACAAACATGGCTACTAAGGGAAGTAACATAGAACAAACGATAAACAGTTGGTATACTGCAAAGTTTATGGTGCACTAGCTGTCGTTAGGATGTGGCACAAAGTCAAACATTTGGCTGCTAAGATTTCACATTAGGGTATTTCACCCAGTAAATATGGTAGTTTTTCGGTATTTGTTTTTGTTATAAATTCGTTGTGAATTTTGGAAATTCTGAAGAAAAAACATATTATTATTTCACTGTATTATTGGCATGAGGTTAGGTTACCTCATTTTGTGGGGAGAGTGAGCATAGCCTGTCCTCTCTGGGAAGCCAGTGTTGTCTATGATGGCCTTTCTCTATGGCCAGGCTATGCTCACAGAGTATGAACGTAGTCAATGACTTTCTTAATTGTGGTAATTTGCCACTCTGTAATCTCTGTTCAGGGCCAGATAGCAACAATTTACTTAGATGTTTGGTAGTTTATTTCCAATATGTTGCATAGTTCTCTTTTTGTTTCTTTATACTGTGGTGTTGCTGTCCTGAGGCTCTATGGGGTTGGTTTGGGTTGGGGAACTGAGCCTCACGACCAGCTGGCTGATTGTACTCTTCTCCAGGCTCATCTCTTGGCAGATTAAGGCTTTGATATGGAGTGTTTGGGGGTTGCTTGTTTTGAGGTGATTGTGAAATTTGATGGCTCTTTTTTGGGTCTTAATTAGTAGGAGTCATTGGCCTAATTTGACTCTACATGCATTATTTGCTGTTTTTCTTTGGACATGCAGGATGCTTTTACCTCACCACCCCACCACCTCACCACCACCTCCTCACCACCCCACCACCTCACCACCCCACCACCACCTCTCCTCCTCACCACCCCCCCACCACCCCACCACCTCACCACCACCACCCCACCATCTCACCTCTCCATCACCTCACCAAAGTCTATAAAGATGTTTTTGCTTGTTTTGTTTGCAGAGTCTTGGATGTGGTTCCATAGTGGGCAGCATTGTCTGTAGGAAGATACCATGTGGTGCTGGCCAGTCAGACAGATTGTCCATCTGCTCTGGCTCTTTTGTGTCTGTCTCTTGCTAGTTTCAGCATTGTGCTCAAACAATCTTTCTTTCATGAGACGGCTCTCACTTTCTTTACTTTGCCTCTAATGTGTGTGTGTGTGTGTGTGTGTGTGTGTGTGTGTGTGTGTGTGTGTGTGTGTGTGTGTGTGTGTGTGCGTGTTTGTTTGTGTGTTTGTGTGTGTGTGTGTGTTACAGTGTTTGACTCTGTGTTACAATGTTTGACTCTGTGTGTGTGTGTGTGTATGTGTGTGTGACAGTGTTTGGATGTGTGTGTGTGTGTGTGTGTGTGTGTGTGTATGTGTATGTGTGTATGTGTGTGTGTGTATGTGTGTGTGACAGTGTTTGACTGTGTGTGTGTGTGTGTGTGTGTGTGTATGTATGTGTGTGTGTGTATGTGTGTGTGACAGTGTTTGGATGTGTGTGTGTGTGTGTGTGTGTGTGTGTGTGTGTGTGTGTGTGTGTGTGTGTGTGTGTGTGTGTGTGTGTGAGTGCGCGTGTGTCGCGTAGGCGGTGCATCATTGTGTGTACATATGCTACGTATGGGTGCGTGGGCGTGTTTGTTTGTCCCTATCTCTCAGGCACACAAAGCTGATGATGTGCCCTTTTGCTGGAGAACACTGGCTGTGCTCACACAGGAACGAAACACCACTTTAGCCAGAATTCAACCCCCCCCCCCCCACAATACCCCCACCAGCCCCACATTCCTGACACTGAGGTGTGCAGGAATGACAGCTGAGCCGCCCGACACCTGTCACGAATCACCACCCGCAAAAAAACAACAGGTGTACCTCCGAACCCCCTCCCTCTCTCTCTTTTCCAGTATAATTGCTACACTCACCGAACACTTTATTAGGTACACTATACTAATACTGGGTAGGGCCTCCCTTTATTACAACACTATACTAATACTGGGTAGGGCCTCCCTTTATTAGAACAATATACTAATACTGGGTAGGGCCTCCCTTTATTAGAACACTATACTAATACTGGGTAGGGCCTCCCTTTAATAGAACACTATACTAATACCAAAACAGCCTCAATTCTTCGTGGCATTGATTCCACAAGATGTTGGAAACATTCCTTTGAGATTCTGGTCCATGATGACATGATTGCATCTCGCAATTCCTGTAGATTTTTCAGGTGAACTTTCAAGCTGTGAATCTACCGTTCTACTACATCCCAAAGGTGTTCTATTGGATTCAGGTCTGATGACTGGGAAGGCCACTGAAGAACACTGAACTCATTGTCATGTTCATGAAACCAGTTTGAGACGACTTTTGCTTTGTGACACGGTGCATTATCATGCTGGAAGTAGCCATTAGAAGATGGGTAAATTGTGGCCATGAAGGGATGAACATGATCAGCAACAACACTCAAATAGGCTGTGGCATTCAAGCGATGATTGATTGGCATTAACGGACCCAAAGTGTGCCAAGAAAACATTCCCCACACCATTACACCACCTCCACCATGAGAAGGTGTACAGGTGTTCCTAATAAAGTGTTTGGTGAGTGTATATACCAATTCATAGAATTAGTGCTTTAATTGAGCCTCATAATTACATGTAATTGCTGCCTACTTATTGTTCCCTTCCTCCGTTTGTTTGTTTTTGTTCACGCCACGGCAACACAAATGTTCCTTTGTCACGCCAATGAAGCAATTTGTGTTCAATGCAATCGAATTTAATTGAATTCAAGAGAGAGGGAGAGAGAGCAGAGGAGGAAAAGGAGAAGAAATCAGGAAAGCAAGACAAAAGCATGAAAATGGTACCTGCGGACACGGGAAATTAAACGGGGGGGGGGGGCAGGGGAAGTGGGGGGGGCGCGAGGGAGGGTGGTGGAATTAAGTTGTGTTTAATCATCCTGGCTGGATTTGAGATGATGTTTCAACACAGACTACTTGATGGAGCATGAAGGATTATAACCCCAAAATGATTCATTCATTTGAATGTAAAAGTAGGCTAATTGTATTCAGGCTATGGTTTTAAAAAATCAATGTTTGTAAAAACCTAAAGCTGTGTGTGTGTGTGTGTGTGTGAGAGAGAGAGAGAGAGAGAGAGAGTGAGTGTGTGTTAGTGTGTGTGTGTGTGTGTATGTGTGTGTGTGTGTGTGTGCGTGTGTGTGTGTGTGTGTGTGTGTGTACGCGCGCGTGTGTGTGTGTGTGTGTACGCGCGTGTGTGTGTGTGTGTGTGTGTGTGTGTGTGTGTGTGTGTGTGTGTGTGTGTGTGTGTGTGTGTGTGTGTGTGTACGCGTGCGTGTGTGTGTGTACTGACAGTGATGGTAAGCAGGCCCAGCAGTCAACATGAATATTCTGTCAGGTTCTCATACCTCTTTGGAGATTATAGATTAACATTATATCTGAGATTATGTTTCCTGCCCCCAGGTCACTTCTACATCTATATCTCATTATAGTGAGATTAAATGTGGTCTTGGATTACAATAATCCCTGATAGGATCTCTGGTTCACTACAGTGACATTGGCTTGGATTAGCTGTCATCATCTCTAGTCAACACTCAATATCCTGAACTCTAGAAACATTCATTTATTCCGTATTCTATTCTGTGTATTCATTTGTTTTATTTTTTTACAGTGGAAGTTGCACAGCCAACTAAATATCCCTCTTAGCGATAATTAAGAAAATTAAAATGACTTGACTCTCCGAATACAAACGCTTACTTTCTGACGCTGAAAGGCCAACTGAATTGTTCATAACAGAATCAAGCAATGCCTAATATCCCTGTATCGCCTACCTGTTAATCCTCCATGTACCGTTCCACTAGGAAGGAAACTTGAATACGGTCACTATTTAACCTGTATCAATGTGTGCCTTATGTATCTGTGTATGAGTTTATGGCCACGCTGTCGTATAGTTGGGGAGGTTTAGGTCCTCAGGGACCCAGCTATAGTCACCATGTTGCATTCTATAGTATAGCTCTCGTTCCGGGCGGTCGTTATTAAATCGTGAATTGGATTCAGGTGTTTGTTGTTTGTTCCCAACATCTTCACACCATCAAGAGTCAGAAAGCCTACAGCGACTCTCTGCTCCACCTGGATGTCTTTCCTCTCATCAGTGGTTGCTGCTTCTCTGCAGCTGGAACCCAGGGATTTCCCAGACAGCGTTGAGGCTGCTATGCTTTATTATTATTATACATTATTTAGCTCCCTGAGATAAAGCCTACTGTCAGTTTGACCCTTTGCGGGCCTTAGCAGTGTTGTGTTGTGCTGTGCTGCGCTGTGCTGGAGACCTAAGTTCGAACCCCGTCGGTCACAAAAGCAAGACTCGTATTCATTCCGGTTTTCTTTGGTCATTCTATTCTATGACGGTTGGGGCAATAGGACACTTTTCTTATTGACGATATTACTTAAGAAAATATCACGATATATGATAATGTCGTTTATTGCTTCATTGATTCACTTACTTTAGACCAATGTATTTGTTGTAAGTCTCCTAAATGTCTAAAATGGAAATGGCAATTGCTGAGCTATGGTAGAGATAAGCCAGCGTGAGCAGAAGTGACTGGACTGCAGTGGATAGAGGGTGTGGAAGGTGTCGTAGACAGTCTGGTGAAACACAGAGACGTCATTTAACAGGCAGATGATTTAACAGGCAGATGCCTCTGAAGGCACACGTGTTTGATCAAATCAAATCACATTGTATCGATCACGTACATCGCATGCAGCCGTAATTGATGTCGTGAAATGCTTTTGGAATCTTGCTCCTCGATCAACAACAGTAACAGTCAATAATAATCAACAATACAATATTATCTAGTAATAATAAAACAGTGACAGTAGTAGTGCATAAGAGTGTAAGTAACATCAGTAATTACGATAATAGTAGTAATAGTAGTAATAATGTCATACCGTTCCTCATTCCGTTCCATGCATTACCATGAGCCCATCCTCCGATTTCTACCTCCACCAGCCTCCACTGATGCACATATTGTACTCTTAATCACTGTTTATACATTGTTGTCTGTACTGTGTTGCCTGGCAAATTAAAGACTAAACCCACCTGTGACCAAAACATGTCTGGGCCTAAGTCTAATTAGATGTACCTGTGGAGCAACACTGAAGGTGTTATCTCACTAACACTTTGATGGTGGAGGGATATGTTCCCTTAACTCTAAAATTCACTACCTATCTTCCGCCGTAGACTGAAGACCCATCTCTTTAGGCTACATCTTGACTGTCCCTCCTATAGACCTCTTCATCCCCACTACCCCCCTGTACAGTTTCTCTACTGTAAATAATAATACAAAAATACATTTAAAAAAAGTCATTCTTCCTTCTTCTAGCATTGTGAGTGCCTATGGCCCCTGGTCTGAGCATTGATTACTTTATCTTATGATGACTGATGGATAGATGATCCACTTACTGAAACAAATGTATTTGTTGTAAGTCGCTTTGGATAAAGGCGTCTGCTAAATGCCATAAATGTAAATATTTCTGTATATCTGTGCTAACATTGGGCCACATGTGTTGTTATTTGAGGCTATGTTCATTTGTAGTGACTATTATTGAATGTGTATCTGTATAAAAGCATTGTTTCACATGCAGTAAATGTACAGTAGGTTCATAAGAACCCAGACTTCTCGTTCTCTGAGATATGAATTCTTGCAATGGACGAATACCCTACAGTCAGGACACTTACGTCGATTAATACGTTCAATGAAAAAAGGTAATACATTAAGTTTGGCGTTTAATGAAAAAGGTAATTCATTAGGTTTGGCGTTTAATGAAAATGGTAATACAATAGGTTTGATGGTAATAAATGAGGTCTGGCGTAATTGGATGGCTTGGCTCTAATATAGCTCCCCGCCTGAAGTTAAACAGTCAAATACAATACCATAAGGCACGGAGCCCATAAATGTCAACCCCCCCCCCCCCCCACCCCTCCCCCTCACCCCCCACCCCGGTAGGGAGGCAATACACAGAGCGAACCCTCAGGTGGGAGCTGGGGGCGGTGGGTGGGACGACAGAAAAGTCAACTCGCGAAAAGCCAGTGGGCGAAGCACTGTTAACCATCGGCTCTCTTCAGCCTACGTCCCATGACCATGCGATGCGTTGCTTCCTTTCGGGTTCGGCTGCCCGTCGCCTGACGGCCTGTCTATCACCTGACCTGGCCAGCTGCCCTCTCCTTGAAGTGTCATGCCTGCACCTACGTAGGCTTCATGTCTCCGCTGTGAGGATTGCGGTGTTTCTACATATTACACCGATTCGGTTTCTGATAAGTGTACCTATCGTACGCTACGACTCCACCGTCTTCTAGGAAAAAACAAACCGGCTGTTATAAACGGAGGTGTGACGTAGCAAGCGACCAAGGGATTTTCCCAAACCTCCTCCGCATTCTTTTAATGCACCTCGCTTGTGTGAAGGGTTTAGAAGCATGTACAACATTAAGCCGACTCTTCATACAGGCTTCCATAAGCTCACCCGCCGACAGCTGTCCCTTCTGAATTAATTGATGGATTATTGTTCCTGTTGTTGAACAGAACTGCGCCGTGTCAAGTTAAGACATCTGAAATGCCACGTAAACCGGGCTTATCTCGTCGACGACACCTTTATTAGGCTGCGCGGAGCCCTTCAGTCAAATGACATGAAAAGGAACGTTTGTTGATCGGACGTGGGCTCACAGAGGGATGATACCCTGAGGAAGGCGGCTTGCCGGAGCCGGAGCGAGAGTGTGCTCTTTGTTAAAATCTATTTGTTAAAACGACGGTGTGTGCCTTTTTTTTTTTTTTGCTTTTTTGAATGCACACGGAATGCTAACATGCTAGCGATGTTGCTAGTGACCCGTAATGTCTCATATCACAACGTGCTCCAAACGTAGCCCCAACATAGGCCTAACATAAGCTCAACCCTGCTATGTAGGCCCTCATGCTCCGTCGAACACGTTCCCCGCAGGTGTCCAGAGTCCAGTCACAAGCGGATCCAACCGGTTCTACACTCTTGAGGGCTCTAAACCTCCTCACAGATCAATACCGGTCTTAACTGGTTCCAACCGGCTGAATCAGAGCCCTGTTTATTCACCCCTCATAGCTGGAAACACTCCCCACTGACAACCAGGGGGGGAGGCCGGTGGAGGTAGACATCGGAGGACGGGGCCTCATTGTAACACACGGAATGAGGAACGGCATCAAACAGTACTCTAGGGGGTGGGGGTGGTGGTGGTGGTGGTGGTGGCGGAGGTCTTGGCGTTCGCTACCGTTCGCTAACATTAATAGAAGGTTCATAATGCATTATTACATGTCGAACGTTGTCATTAGCTGTGATGAGGAGGATGAAGATGAGAAGGATGAAGAGTTTGAACCCCAGTGTGAATGCCAGAGTGCTGGCGGCTGAGTAAGTGTGAGACGATGAATGAAAAAAAAAAACTAAAAATCCTGTCCATCGGTCGATAACGATGAGAGGTTCATCGTAACATTCACTTGATATTTCCCAGCGTTCAAAACTGACATTTTAAACATTTAAAGCTGAAGACACAACCGAGGTTTGGAGATGCACTACAATCATCATTAATTTCTTTCTTTCTTTCTTTCTTTCTTTCTTTCTTTCTTTCTTTCTTTCTTTCTTTCTTTCTTTCTTTCTTTCTTTCTTTCTTTCCTTTCCTTTCTTCCTCTCTGCCTCCACTCTCTCTTTCTCTCTCTCTCTCTCTCTCTCTCCAGTCCGGTTGCTTCTGGTTTTCTGCCCTCCCTCCACCTCCCCCTCCCCCCTCCACCTCCTCCCTCCACCTCCCTCCATCTCCCTCCATCTCCTCCCTCCACCTCCTCCCTCCACCTCCCTCCACCTCCCTCCATCTCCTCCCTCCACCTCCCCCCTCCACCGTTCTTTATTGACTGAGGAGTAGAGCCATGTTAAACCAGCAGCAGTGTAATAGTGGGCATTAGCCCTTTGAACTGCCCTTAATCTGGCTGTAATGAACTCACACTTGTACCCTGATATGGTGGTGCATTCACTCACGCACACGCACACGCACGCACGCACACGCACACAAACACTTAACGCGCATGGACACACACACACAAAAATACACAAACACAAAAGTGTTTGTGTGTGTTTGTGTGTGTGTGTGTGTGTGTGTGTGTGTCTCTTTTCCCTGTGTATTTGCCTGTTGTTTCGGGGCTAAGCCTGTCAGAAGCTCTCCTGCCTTGCAGTGCAATGTACTAGAGCAGCGCTCCAGACGAGACTTTAATTGGAATGTAATTGGAGAAGCACCATTGATCATAAATCACATTCAGCTCTCTCTCTCCTCCCTCAGCGCACAGCTCAGGCTTTTCAGTTTCCTATGCTTGGCCTCCCTCCCTCCCTCCCTCCCTCCCTCCCTCCCTCCTTCCCTCCTTCCCTTCCTCCCTCCCTCCCTCCCTCCCTCCTTAAGGTGCACGTCAGTCATGTGTGCAGCAGAGCGACACAGAGGAACAAGCTCCCCCTACTGGGTCCAGAGCACCCAGGTCAATGTACGTCTGGGGGGAGGGGAGAGAGAGAGAGGGAGAGAGAGAGAGAACGTACCAGAGAGGCAATTATTGTTATCTTGTCTCTCAAATTATGACTAGTTGAAATTTCAAGCACAAATCGTACATTTGAATGCATTCATACTGTCGTTTTAACACTGATGTGCTTCAAGAAAATGTTCAATATGAATATTAGAGAGTAAGGGACGCCTATAGAGGGGAGGGGGGAGGGGAGGGGAGGGGAGGGGGGAGGGGAGGGGGGAGGGGAGGGGAGGAGGGAGGAGGGGAGAGGAGAGGAGAGGGGAGGAGAGCAAGGGAGAGGAAAGGAAAGGAAAGGAAAGGAAAGGAAAGGAAAGGAGAGGAGAGGAGAGGAGAGGAGATGACGGGGGGGTTAGGAGGAAAGAGGCGAGAGAGAGAGAGAGAGAGAGGGGGGGGGGGTGTGTAGTGAGAAGAGATTTGGTCCAGCCTACACGTACTCCAGGCGTTGTTAAGTGAGGTGAGCTCTCCCACAAGTCAATTTGTCGTCTCATTTGTCAAGCGGCTGAACGCCATCGGAGCGCCATCCAGGCGGTCGCCGTCAAGCGGCGGAGGAGAGAGGCAGGCTGCTTCACTGTCACCGTGGAGATGCGATGGAAGAGCGGAGGAGATGAGGGGAGGGGGAGGGGAGGAGAGGAGATGAGGGGAGCTGGAGTGGAGAAGAGGAGATGAGGAGAGTCAGGGAGATTGGATGGCCCTGTGCAACCATTTTAAATCATATATGTATATATACACACACACGCACACCACACACACACACACTCACACACACACACACACACACTCGCACGCACGCACGCATGCACACACACACACACACACGCTATATACGCCACCAGGAGAAGCTAAGGCCACTGCTGGAGCACCCTTGTCACAAATTGATTCTGAAGCAATGGAGGAGAACACTAGAGAAAGAGAAGGAAGGAATGGAGGAGAGGAATGGAGGAGAGGAAGGAAGGAAGGAATGAAGGAAGGAATGGAGGAGAGGAAGCTACTGTACAGTAGTGGAGGTGGAAGATAGAATGAGAAGGAAGGAAGGAAGGAAGGAATGGAGGAGAGGAGAGGAAGATACAGTACAGTCGTGGAGGTGGGAGATAGAATGACACAGGATGACAGAGAATGAGAGAATGATCAAATGATGGGGATATTGCGAGGGAAGAGGAGAGGACGGATGATTGTAAGGATATATTGGATATGAGACACACGCACACTCACATGCACGAAACGCACGCACACACACACACACAGGCACACACACACACTGAACTGCCACAATCTTATTAGATATGATAGAAGATGATCATTGTGGGAGATGATCATTGTGTCTAATATTGGGGTGTGGAGGTAGAGAGAGAGAGAGAGAGAGAGAGAGAGAGAGAGAGAGGCACCATGGGAAGGATGGAGAAAAGCCAAGAAGAGAACAGAGAAACAGAACAGAGACACAACAATGAAGGATGAGAGGAGGGATGAGAGGAGGGATGAGAGGAGGGATGAGAGGAGAGATGCGGGAGACAGACAGACAGACAGACAGACAGACAGACAGACAGACAGACAGACAGAGAGAGAGAGAGAGGGAGTGAGAGAGTGAGGGAGAGAGACTAAGAGAGGAAGAGAGAGAGGGAGAGAGACTAAGAGAGGGTAAGAGAGAGAGAGACTAAGAGAGGGAGAGAGAGGGAGAGAGGGAGAGAGAGAGAGACTAAGAGCGGGAGAGAGAGAGAGGGAGAGACAGAGAGGGAGAGAGACTAAGAGAGAGAGAGGGGGAGAGAGAGTGGGAGAGAGACTAAGAGAGAGAGAGGGGGAGAGAGAGAGGGAGAGAGGTCGGCTGTTGTTTTAAGATCAGTACGGATGAGTGGCTCTCCTCTCTCAGGGGAAGGGCCCTGCTGCCTCTGTCTGTCTGTCTGTCTGTCATTCCACTCGTTTATGCTGCGCTCCGGGGGAGAGGTAAAGGGCATTGTGTTGGTGTGGGCCGTTGAGTGGGGGATGGGGGGGGGGGGGGGGGGGGGGGGTACGGAGGGAGAGAGGGGGAGGGAGGGGGAGGTGTGTGTGTGTGTGTGCGTGTGTGTGTGTGTGTGTGTGTGTGTGGGCGCCGCCGTAATACTCTTTTCATCATTCGATGCACCTTTTTTTGGGGGGTTTTTCACACCCGCCTCTCTCTCTCTCTCTCTCGTTTTCCCTTTTTCTTGGTACCTTCCCTCCCCTCTCCATCTCTCTTTCTGGTTTTTCCTCCCAACCTCCCTCCCTCCCAACCTCCCTCCCCTCCCCTCCTCTCCCCATCTCTCCTTTTCTTCCTTGGTTTCTTCCTCATCTCGACACCCTCTGGTGCTTTCCAGAGGACGTTTCTAATGGTGTCGTAGCGTTAGAACAATGTCCTAATACAGTCTCAGCTCTCGTCATAGCCACAGAAGAACAATGGTTGGCGCCGTCGTTCCTCTCCCCCAGACCCCCCTCCCCCCTCTCCTCTCCCCACATCTCTCTCCTCTCTCCCCTACGCTCCTTTTCCCCTCCCCACATCTCCTCTCCTCCCCTCCCACCCTCTCCTCTCCTCTTCACACATCTCCTCTCTCTCCTCCCTTCCCACCCTCTCCTCTCCCCACATCTCCTCCACTCCCATCTCCCCCTCCTCCCTCCCCCCCCCCTCCTCTCCCTCTCCTCCTTCTGTTTTTGGACCGGAACCAGAACCAACAGTACGTAGCAGTACGTTCTGCCAACCTGGTCCCCCCCCCCCCCGGGGATCGGTGGAGGTAAACAGTCCAAGATGACATTATCTGATAAGGATGTCCAACAGAAGGACTGTTGTGTCTTTCTTAACCGGATCGGCTCAGACAGAGCCAGTGACTGGGGGGGACGGACGGACGGACGGAGGGATGACAGATTGGGTTCGTGCGTGTGTACAGGGTGACTAATCACCCTATTAGGGTCTAATGGAGGTGCAGTACCGTTTAGAGACGACCCCGGGAAGGCTCACGTATACCAGTACCCCGTGTCCGCTTTTGAACAAAAAAAATCCCGGGCCCATAAGCGTCGTAGGTGCCGCGGTTGGATGGATGACATGGAGATCGAGTGTGAAAGCCTGAACTCGCCTGTTTCGACAACCTTCCCAGATGAAGGGCTTGTCGGTTACGAGACCAAATGTTCCGAATGGGTTCTTTTTTTTTCTTCCCTTTTTACATTTTTGAAGATACTGGCTAGAATAACAATCAGGGAACTTCCCGGAAGCATGCGTTGATGCTGAATGTGTCATCATGACTGGAACCCAATCGGAGAAAATAAATGAATGAATGAATGAATGAATGAATGTGAAACCAGGTGGATGTATGTAGCTGGACGTGGATGAGAGGTCATCATTGTGCAGTAAAAACAGATATTCTGTTCTTCTTCTTCTTCAAAAAAAAAACATGTTTGAAATGACAGCCTAGAAGCAGGGCTTGCCATTTTCCCCCCTAACAAGACGTTCCATCCCTGTGGACTGTGGGAGGCTGGTGGAGGTAGATATCAGAGGACAACGAGGCTGTCCTCTGATGTCTACCTGGGCCAGCCTCCCTCTGTGTACAGTCCCTGCCATGATGAAGGTGATCAGGGTCCGTACTTCTACAAGTGTGGGCATAAGTATGCAGAAAGCGTGTGTGTGTGTGTGTGTGTGTGTGTGTGTGTTTGGGTGCGTGTGTGCTTGTTTATGCATGCGCATGCCTGTGTGTATGTGTGTGTGTGTCTATGCGTTTGTGTGTGCTTGTGTGCGGATGTGCTTGTCTATGCGTGTGTGTGTGTGTCTGTGTGTGCGTGTGTGTGTGTGTGCGTGTGTGTGTGTGTGTGTGTGTGTGTGTGTGTGTGCCCCCTCACAGTGGGAAAGTGCAGGCAAAGTGTGTTACACTAATGTCATCCTCCAGCTCCAGCTAAAAGCCAGGAGCAGTATCCTCTACACTCCTCCCCCAATGTCACCTTCCTCTCCCCCTCTCTCTCCCCCTCTCTCTCTGCCTCTCCTCCTCTAACCCCTCTCTTTTCCTCTCCTCCTCTCTCCTCTCCTCTCTATCTCTCCTCTCCTCTCCCCTCCTCCCCCTGTCTCTCTCTCCTCTTCCCTCCTCCCTCTGTCTCTCTCGCTCCTCTCTCTCTCTCTCTCTCTCTCTCTCCTCTCCCCTCCTCTCTCCTCCTCTCTCTCTCTCTCTCTCTCTCTCTCTCTCTCTCACTCCTCTCCCCTCCTCTCTCTCTCTCTCTCTCTCTCTCTCTCTCTGTCTGTTTGTCATTTTTCATCATCTGGCTATGTTTCCTAATCTCTGGC
>NC_139668.1:4451398-4471398 GCF_951799395.1 Argentina silus
GCTACCTCACCACGAGAGCGTGATTCCACTCCACTCCACTCCACTCCGTCAATAACTCATGATAGCTGCAGGCCTTCTCACCAGGGGAGGCCGGCGGAGGTAGAAATCGGAGGACGGGCTTGTTGTAAATGCACGGAACGGAATAAGGATTAGTATCCAACTGCTTATTTCCGTTCCATGCATTACAATGAGGCCGTCCTCCGATTTCAACCTCTGCCGGCCTCCCCTGCCTCTACCACTTGCACTCCTCCTGCTGCTGTTCTAATGAAAGGGACAATGACAATCGTTATGACAATGACAATGACAATAGTTATTCACAAGGTTGTTCTGAAATGGCACTTTTCTACGACTCTGGTACTGTTGGTTATACTATTGACTGAAAGTGATTGCACGGAAATTATCTTTTTGTTTACGCTCATTCACAATATCGAGGAATGTTGTTTTGAAACTGTGTGTCTTTTTCGAGCACTGGTACCGGCGCTGAATCAAAGTGTCTGAGCCTAAATGAGACTTTTTGTTTCGGCTCATTCACGAGAGAACAAAAAACGTCGTTTTGAAACGGTGCGCTTTTTCTCCTACTTTATCGGTACCGTCTCAAAGCGACTTTGGCGTAAATGAACCTTTTGTTTACGCTCATTCACAAGAGAGAGAAAGAGAGAGAGAGAGAGAGAGAGAGAGAGAGAGAGAGAGAGAGAGAGGATCGTTTTGGGTTTTTTCAAACGAGGAGAATCAGTTTCGGGGAGATAGAAAGATAGCTGTCGTCGGTGTAGTAGCACTCGTAGTATTACTAGTAAGGACACCGGCGGCACTAAAACGATCCTAATCTTCTAGCGCAGCCGTCTTTCACAATGGAGCAGGTTGTTTTTTTCCGAGGCGGTAGTTTTGGATCCCCCGTTGCAGAGGCAGATGGGGGGTGGGGGTGGGGGGGGGGGGGGGGGTTGTTTCTGCCTCCTTGGGCTGTTAGAAGTCAGGTGTGTTTTCTAGCTTAGCCTAACCGTGTTATTTATTGATACCAGCGCTATTCTCAGAAGACTTTGTTTAGACAAGATGTGAGAACTTACACAGCAGTGGTGCTATCTTTGTCTTTGTCGCTCCTCTCTAGCTCTCTCTCTCTCGCACTCTCTTCTGGCTCTCTCTCTCTCTCTCTTTCCTCTCTCGCTCCCTCACCCCCCCGCCTCCCTCCTTTCCTCTCTCACTCCCTCTCCCCCACCCTCGCCTCCCTCCTTCCCTCTCTCTCTCCCTCTCTCTCTTTCCTCTCTCACTCCCTCTCCCCCACCCTCGCCTCCCTCCTTCCCTCTCTCTCTCCCTCTCTCTCTCCCTCTCTCTCTTTCCTCTCTCATTCCCTCTCCCCCACCCTCGCCTCCCTCCTTCCTTCTCTCTCGCTGTCTCTCTCTCTCTCCTCTCCTGCTCTCTCTCCCCCCCTCACCTCCCTCCCTCCCTCCCTCCCTCTCCCTCTCTCCCCCTCCCTCCCTCCCTTCACCAGCTTGTGCAGCCTTTACTAATGAGCTCTGCTTTCTCACTCATAGGAAAATGATGATGAGACAGCAAAACCCACACAGAGAGAGAGAGAGAGAGAGAAAGGACGAGAGGAACCCATCACTCTTCTCCTCTGCACTTAACTCTATATTTCTCTCTGGGGAGCACTATGTCTCCGTCTCTCGTTCTGCTTCTGCCTCCCTCTCTCTCTCTCTCTCTCTCTCTCTCTCTCTCTCTCTCTCTCTCTCGTTTTCTCCGTTCCACTTGTTTGTCATCATTCACCCTGTTCCCTTCTCTCTCTTTCGCTTATTCCCCCTTCAACCTCTCTCTCTCTCTCTCTGTCTCTCTCTCTCTCTCTCTCTCAATCCCCCGCATCTCTCTCTCTCTCTGTTATTAGATCCCCCCTCCCTGGAGCCTTGCCCCCCCCCCCCCACCACCTCTCTCTCTCTGTCATGTGTCACTAAGTGGACTGCTTATATAACTCTATGTACCTATAGAGCCTCTCTCTCTCTCTTGCTCTCCTCCCACCTCCCAGTCTGACTGCATACACACACACACACACACACACATGCATGCATATGCACACACACTCACACAAGCATACATGGACACACGGACACTCACACAAGCATGCACACTCACACAAGCATGCACGTGTGCACACACACACACACACACACACACACACACACACACACACTACTGTAGAGTCTCTCTCCTCCTGTCCCTGGCTGCCACTGTGCCTTTGTGATGGAAACGCTGATAGAACATTCTACCCTTATGTTACATCTAGAGAACACTGAGCAGCAACCTTTCAACTCCTGTACTACACACACACACACACACACACTCACACACACACACACACACACACACACACACACACAGACACACACACGTACACACACACAGACCGACACACACACACACACACACACACTTCCACTCTCCCTTCTCTCTCTATGACTGCACATTTCTCTCCCACTGCATTTCCACCCCATTTGCATCTGTGATTCCCATGAATTCATGATCACATCACTTTATTCCCCCCCCCTCTCTCTCTCTCTCTCTCTCTCTCTCTCTCTCTCCCTCTCTCTCTCCACCCCCCCCCCCCCCTCTCTCTATATATCTCTCTCTCTAAATATAGTCTCTTTGAAGCATGGCTGTGTTGTATCTTCTAGTAAAACACTGCAAGAGAAAAGCGTTGTCATGTAGCGTCTGAGAGGGAAGGGGCTAAGAGTCAGATTAGAGAGGGAGATAAAATGGAGAGCAGAGAGAGAGGACAGCAGTTAGGAGATATGGTATTCATCTGCCTCAGCATGTGTGTAATGGCAAACGAGGAGAATGGGAGATGTGAAGAGAGAGAGAGAGAGAGAGAAAGGGAGAGAGAGAGAGGTGTGACATTTCTGATCCTCATTTTGTAATTGAATAATAATCTCTCTTGAGACCTGACCTAGTATTGTCCGTTGGTGTGTGCGTGTGCGTGTGTGCGTGTGCGTACGTCTCTGCGTGCACGTGTGTAACAGAGAAAAGGAGAGAGTGTGTAAGAAAGAGAGAGAGAGTGAGAGAGAGAGTGAGAGAAGGGAGAGCAGCAGGAGGCAAAACCGAGACACTGAGAAACTCCTTGGGCTGAATACAACACAACACTGCCTCCTACTGGTGCCCTGTGGCCACTGCAGCTCTAGTTGATATCCCCGTATCCCCCCCCTGCCTCTCATCTACGCTGCTCCTCACACCTGCAGGATCCTCTTAACGAGTTACACCTTGTTTAATTAGACTTTGCGTAATTACCTTAATGAGTCGTATAGTTAGTTATTCTAAACGTCTCAGTGATCTTCGCACGGGGGTCAATCATTTCTAATCATGTCATCGCCGACGGATACGGTGATGAGTCTTGTCATATCCAGAACCATAGGAGTCGATGGCAGTTTTAGAACTGGTGTTGTTGTTGTTGTTGTTGTTGTTGTTGTCTTCTGCAATGTTGATCTACGAGTTATTAACTTGTATACTGTATCGTATTGATATACAGTATCTGACAACGTGTCACATAATCTCATATGGTATGAGCCAGACACGATGGCATGACACAGAAATAAATCATTCATTCCATTCCATCCATTCCATCCATCCATTCATTCATCCATCCATCATTCATCTGTCCATCCATCCATCCATCATTCATTCGTCCATACATCCATCCATCATTCATTCATTAATTCATTCGTTCATCCATCATCCATCCATCCATCATTCATTCATCCATCTATCCATCCATCTATCCATCATTCATTCATTCCATTCATGCATTCATTTATTCCATTTCATCCATTTAATTCATTCATTCATTCATTCATTCATTAGATAACATGACATTAGGCCTGCATCTCCCAGCCCCAGCCTGACCCTCTGTACAGGCTGGTTCTGCCTCCGTCATCAGCCCCCGGCGCCCAGGGATCTGGCCCCGCACATGTAACAGTACTGTGTCCTCCAGCGGGCAAACCACACACCAGCACTGACCTGATATCCTTCCGCCTTGGTGAACTTCCACTGGCCACACTCCTGGGAATGGTGGAAGAGACTAGAAGGAGTGTTATTTTCTGCTGTGGGTTTCACCCACTGGGGATGGGAGTGAGAAAATAGGTCTTTTTATGCACAGGGAAAGACATCTGGCCCTGTTGGGGGGTTTGATGTTGTACTGTGACTGTTGTTAGAGACATGTATTCCTTCACTCTTCTCTCCTTGTTTTTCTTTCTTTCTTTCTATTGAACATTTACTTCCTTACAGGGATGATATACTGAGTGGTGAGGTGTCGGTATGACCCAATAAAGGATAACATTTTAAATTAAATTCCTTCTTTCTCCCCCCCCCTCCTCTCTCTCTCTCTCTCTCTCCCTCTCCAGCCTACGGAGGGAGGGCTACACGGTGCAGGTGAGCGTCAACGACTACCTGGACATCTACTGCCCGCACTACAACATCAGCCAGCGGGGGGCGCTGGAGCGCAACGTGGCCGAGCAGTACGTCCTCTACATGGTCAGTTACCGCGGCTACCGCACCTGCGACCCCCAGATGGGCTTCAAACGCTGGGAGTGCAACAGGCCGCACGCGCCCCATGCCCCCATCAAGTTCTCCGAGAAGTTCCAGCGCTACAGCGCCTTCTCCCTGGGCTACGAGTTCAACGTGGGGAGCGAGTACTACTACATCTGTAAGTCACACTGACCATGCTAGCTTTATGCTAGTCATACTGACCATGCTAGCTTTGTGCTAATCACATTCCCATGCTAGTCACACTCCCATGCTAGCTTTATACTAGTCACACTGACCATGCTAGCTTTATGCTAGTCACACTCCCATGCTAGCTTTATGCTAGTCACACTCACTCCATGCTAGCTTTATGCTAGTCACACTCACTCCCATGCTAGCTTTATGCTAGTCACACTCCAATGCTAGCTTTATGCTAGTCACACTCACTCCATGCTAGCTTTATGCTAGTCACACTCACTCCATGCTAGCTTTATGCTAGTCACACTCCCATGCTAGCTTTATGCTAGTCACACTCACTCCCATGCTAGCTTTATGCTAGTCACACTCACTCCCATGCTAGCTTTATGCTAGTCACACTCCCATGCTCGTTATACTGCAATGCTAGCTTTTTCAACCTCTAGCCCAGTGATCCTCACTCCTGGTCCTGGAGAGCTGCAGCGCTGCAGGCGTTTCTCCCAGCTCAGCCCTGACACGCCTGATTCAGCTCATCAAGGTTTTGAAGATCAGTCGATTTGTTGATCAATCAGGTGTGATGATGTCACTAGGCTGGGATGAAAACCTGGACCCACTGCAGCTCTCCAGGACCGGGATGAAAAATCCCTGATGTATTGATACACTGTAACAAGATGATATTGACATGGATGATGGATACAATCAGTCTCCCTGTCTGTTTTTCCAAGTGAGCTATGTCGTTTCCTTGCCCCTACTCTATGCCTGTGTAGTAACATTGTAATTACTGTAATCACATCATTGTATTAACATGTTGTTACATAGTTATTAAGGAAAATTACATATAGAGTTTAGCGGTGTGTGTTATTACACAAATGAAATAAGGAGCAGTGTGTATAAACTGTTCAACTACACAGACAGGAGGTCACGGCTCATTGTAATGCATGTTTGATGCCATTCCTCATTCCATTCCATGCATTACAATGAGCCCGTCCTCCGATTTCTACCTCCACCAGCCTCCCCTGGTTAAAACCGTGACCCTCACGTCTCTGAGTGGTAGTTCAGCCAGTAGAGGGCGTAAGGCTGACATGTGTGTGTGTGTGTGTGTGTGTGTGTGTGTGTGTGTGTGTTTTCTCTTGTAGCCACACCCACCCATCACCATGGCCACAGCTGCCTGAGACTGAGGGTCTACGTCTGCTGTTCCACGAGTGAGTCTCCCTCTCTCTCTCTCTCTCTCTTTCTTTTTCTATCTCTCTCTCTCTCTTTCTTTTTCTATCTCTCTCTCTCTTTCTTTTTCAGTCTCTGTCTCACTTTCTCTCTTCTCTCCCTCTTTCTTTCTCTCTCCCTCTCTATTTATCCCTTTATCTCAATCTCTCTCTCTCTCTCTCTCTCCCGCTTTCTCTTTCTCTCCCCCCCCCTCTCTCATCCACACTGTCAGTGTTCTAATGGTGATGCTCCTTGCCCCTACTCCCCCCCTCCCCTTCCTCTCTCTCTCTGATAGTTGATGGTTGGTCTGTGTGTGATGTTGATGTTGGTGTTCTGTGTTATTTTTACCCCAATAGCCTCTCTCCCCCTGCAGCCCTTTGATCAGAGCCCAGTGCTGAAAGCCCCCCCCCCTCCTCTGCCCCCCCCCCCCCCATCCTCTGCCCTCCCCCCCCCCCCCCATCCTCTGCCCTCCCTCCCTCCTCCTCCTCTAACCTTGTCAGCATTAATACATCCTACACTCAGGCCAGTGTCAGCTCCTGTGTACACATCACCTTAACCCCCTCTCTGGGTGTCAGGCCTAATCTATTGAAGCGTCCACTTGCTTTGTATGTGCCCCTGTGCTCTGTGTGCTCTCTCTGTGTGCTCTGTGTGTGTGTGTGTGTGTGTGTGTGTGTGTGCCTGCTTGTCGGTGTGTGGGTGTATGCCTGCTTGTATGTGGGTGTGTGTGTGGGTGTGTGCCTGCTTGTGTGTGGTGTGTGTGTGTGTGTGTGTGTGTGTGTGTGTGTGTGTGTGTGTATGTGTGCATCCACACGGGCATGTGTGCACTCGTGCGGGCATGTGTGCGTGAACATGCGTGTGTGTGTGTGTGTACATGCCTGTGTGTGTGTGTGTGTGTGTGTGTGTGTGTGTGTGTAAACATGCCTATGTGTGTGTGTGTGTGTGTGTGTGAACATGCCTGTGTGTGTGTGTGTGTGTGTGTGTGTGTGTGTGAACATGCCTGTGTGTGTGTGTGTGTGTGTGTGTGTGTGTGTGTGTGTGTGTGTGTGTGGACATGCATGTGTGTGTGCGCGTGCATGTTGTTGTTTACTCCCGCAACCCACAACCTTTACTCAGCAAGGTCAGTTTAATAGCCTGCCATCAAAAGCCCATTCCTCCCTGCTGTTTCCATTACATTCTCATTCAACGTGAGCGTGCCCTATCCCTCCTCCACAGATACCACCATCAGAACATATGCTTCAGATCCGGCCGGCTTGATGGAACATCCTGGAACAGCTTCCTGTTCATATGGAAATTGCCAGCAGCCATATATTTATTTGTTTCCTTTTTTATCTTAAATGTACCTTTACCTTTATCCTTTGGATAAGCAGTAGTATAGACCAGCCGTAGTATGGATAAGCAGGGTAGTATGGATAAGCAGTAGTATGGATAAGCAGTAGTATGGATAAGCAGTAGTTTGATAAGCAGTAGTATGGATAAGCAGTAGTATAGATAAGCAGTAGTATGGATAAGCGGTCATATTGGATAAGCAGTATCCATACTACTCTGTGTGTATTGAGCACTACCTACATCTTGTGTCGCCCACAAACCCTCTATCCCTCTATCCCTCTATCTCTATACCGGCAAATATCACAATGTGCTTTCTCCCCATTCCTGTTTTTTCATCCCTCAGGAGGACACATCACCGCTACGCCTCCCCTCACAACCATTCCAATCTAATCTACCCACCATTCTCAACTGACCACGACCTCACTGTCGCGGGAGGACTTTGGAACTGCCAGTCAATGTCTGGAAAGCAGAGGCTATCTCAGCTTACACCTGCTTCATGTCCCTCCACTTCCTTGCCCTCACAGAGACATGGATTACACCGGAAAACACAGCTACTCCGGCAGCCCTCTCTGATGCCTACTCCTTTTCTCATTCCCCTAGACTCCCTGGTCGAGGGGGAGGCACAAGACTCCTCATCTCACCTAAGTGATCACATGATGTCCTTCCTCTGTCACACCTGTCCATATCCACCTTTGAATTCCATGCTGTTTCTGTCACCTCCCCTGTCAAACTTCACATTGTCGTTATCTATCGTCCACCAGCTCAGCTTGGCCACTTCTTAGACGAGATGGATGTCCTTCTCATCTTCTTCCCTGAGTGTGGCACATTGCTCACACTACTGGGTGACTTCAACATCCAGTCAGAGAAGCTTCACTCATCTGGAGTACTTGACCTTCTCTCCTCCTTTGGCCTTACCCTGTCCCACACTCCTCTGACTCATAATGCGGGCAATCAGCTCAATCTTGTCTTCACCAGATTTTCCCATACCTCCAACCTTACTGTTACCCCTCTTCCAGTTTCTGATCATCATTTTGTATCCTTCTCCCTTCCCCTCAAATCTACCCCCTCCCAGTCAGTCTCTACCCACACTGTATCCTCTCGTCGCAACCTGCGTACCCTCTCCCTTACCGTTCTTTCTTCCTCTGTCTTATCCTCCCTACCCTCTGTTGAATCCTTCTCCCTTCTGTCCACTCTTTCCTCATCCTTCGACTCTCTCTGTCCACTGACCTCAAGGCCAGCATGATCCTCTCCATGCGCTCCTTGGCTGTCTGAAATCCTGCAAGCTTGTAGAATAGGGCTCCTGGCAGCTGAGAGGAAATGGAGAAAAACCGGCCTCCCTGATGACCTAAAACCTTATCTCTCTCTCCTCCTCAACTACACCTCATCTGCATCAGCTGCTAAAGCTTCTTACTACCATTCCAAAATTCAATCCTCTGCCTCTGATCCAAGGAAACTGTTCTCCACATTTTCCTCACTCCTCAACCCACCTCCTCCCCCTCCTCCCTCCTCCCTGACTGCGGATGACTTTGTCACCTACTTTGAAAAGAAGGTTGGTGACATTAGCAGCTCTTTCTCTCTACCTCTCACCAACACTGCTACCTCTCCTCCCAAACCCGCTGCACTACACTCAGTCTCTAGTTTATCAGCTCTTTCCCCCCTCTCCCCTGATGATATTCTAAAACTGGTCATATCCAAGCGGGCAACCACCTGCCCCCTCGATCTTATCCCCTCCCCCTTTCTCCAATCCATCTCCAAAGACCTCCTTCCATTCCTTACCGTTCCTCAATTAGTCTCTATCCACAGGATCTGTCCCAACTGCCTTTAAGACAGCCAGAGTCAAGCCTCTTTTCAGGAAACCAACTCTTGACCCATCTGGTGTCCATAACTACAGACCGGTATCCCTTCTCTCCTTCTTATCTAAAACCCTTGAACGTGCTGTCTCTAACCAACTGTCTCACTATCTTCTTCACAACAACCTCCTTGACCATCACCAATCCGGCTTTAAGGCTGGGCACTCTACTGAGACTGCTCTCCTTGCTGTCATGGAAGCCCTCCACTCTGCTCGAGCTTCCTCCCTCTCCTCTGTTCTCATTCTTATGGATTTGTCTGCTGCATTCGACACAGTAAACCACCCAATCCTTCTCTCCACCCCTCAGAACTGGGCATCTCTGACTCTGCACTCTCCTGGTTTGCATTCTCCCTGGCCGATCGCTCTTGCGAAGTGACGATCGCTGTCCTCTCCACGAGTCCTCACCAGTGGTGTCCCCCAGGGCTCTGTCCTAGGGCCCTTACTATTCTCCCTCTATACCAAATCTCTTGGTTCGGTAATTTCCTCACATGGTTTTTCCTACCAATGCTACGCAGATGACACTCAAGTCTTTCTGTCTTTCCCCCTCTCTGATTCACAGGTGGCAACACATGTCTCTGCGTGTCTTACAGACATTTCCACTTGGATGTCAGCCCACCACCTCAAGCTGAACCTTAACAAGACTGAGCTGCTCTTTGTCCCGGGGAAAGCCTGCCTTCTCCATGACTTCTCAGGTCCTCCCAGACAGCCAAGAACCTTGTGGTGATCCTTGACAACCACTTATCCTGTGCGGCGAACATCACAGCGACAGCACGCTCCTGTAGATTCTTCCTCTACAACATCAGAAGGATACGTCCATTCCTCACCAGAGAAGCAGCACAACTCTTGGTCCAGACACTTGTGATCTCTCGCCTTGACTACTGCAACGCACTCTTGGCCGGGCTCTCCGCCTCCGCCATCAGACCTCTGCAGCTCATCCAGAATGCTGCCGCCCATCTGGTGTTCAATCTCCCCAAGTTCTCCCATGTCACCCCCCTCCTTCGTACCCTTCACTGGCTCCTGGTAGCAGCTCGCATCAGATTCAAGACCCTGGTGCTCGCCTACCGTGCGGCAAAGGTAACAGCCCCTCCCTACTTGCAAGCAATGGTCAGCCCCCAAACCCCTGCCTGATCACTCCGCTCTTCCAGTCACTACCTATCTTCCGCCGTAGATTGAAGACCCATCTCTTCAAGCTACATCTTAACTGTCCCTAACGACCTCTTCATCCCCACTTACCCCCCTGTACAGTTTCTCTACTGTAAATAAATAAATAAAAACAATTAAAAAAAAAAAAGTAATTCTCCCTTCTTCTAGCATTGTGACTGCCAACAGCCCCTGGTCCTAGCATAGATTTCTTTTTCTTATGATGACTGATGGATAGATGATTCACTTACTTAGACAAATGTATTTGTTGTAAGTCGCTTTGGATAAAGGCGTCTGCTAATTGCCATAAATAAATGCCGTAAATGTAGTATGGATAAGCAGTAGTATAGATAAGCAGGGTAGTATGGATAAGCAGTAGTATGGATAAGCAGTAGTATAGATAAGCAGGGTAGTATGGATAAGCAGTAGTATTGATAAGCAGTAGTATGGATAAGCAGTAGTATGGATAAGCAGTAGTTTGATAAGCAGTAGTATAGATAAGCAGGGTAGTATGGATAAGCAGGGTAGTATAGATAAGCAGGGTAGTATGGATAAGCAGTAGTATGGATAAGCAGTAGTATGGATAAGCAGTAGTTTGATAAGCAGTAGTATGGATAAGCATTTGATAGACAAATCTGCATGTTCTCATTCTCACTTCAAATTGAGTATAATAATAATAATATAATACCAAGTCTAGACCAGTGGAGGCTGGTGGAGGTTGACATCGGAAGATGGACTCATTGTAATGATGTAATGGAATGAGGAATGGTATCAATTCCATTTCATGCATTACAATGAGCCCGTCCTCCAATGTCAACCTCCACCAGCCTCCCCTGGTGTGTATACTCTACATCACTGGGATATCCATGCTTTCTCAGCGTGTGTGCTTACGCATTTGTGCGTGTGTGTACGCATGTGCGCGCGCGCGTGTGCGTGTGTGTGTGTGTGTGTGTGTGTGTGTGTGTGTGTGTGTGTGTGTTATAATAACCTCTCCTCTCTGTGTGTCTCAGTCTCCCAGTCAGATGATGACTCCAGTCAGACCCCTCCTGACTGATTCACTTACTTAGACAAATGTATTTGTTGTAAGTCGCTTTGGATAAAGGCGTCTGCTAATTGCCATAAATAAATGCCGTAAATGTAGTATGGATAAGCAGTAGTATAGATAAGCAGGGTAGTATGGATAAGCAGTAGTATTGATAAGCAGTAGTATGGATAAGCAGTAGTATGGATAAGCAGGGTAGTATGGATAAGCAGTAGTATAGATAAGCAGGGTAGTATAGATAAGCAGTAGTATAGATAAGCAGTAGTATGGATAAGCAGTAGTTTGATAAGCAGTAGTATAGATAAGCAGGGTAGTATGGATAAGCAGTAGTATAGATAAGCAGGGTAGTATAGATAAGCAGTAGTATAGATAAGCAGTAGTATGGATAAGCAGTAGTATGGATAAGCAGTAGTATAGATAAGCAGGGTAGTATAGATAAGCAGTAGTATAGATAAGCAGTAGTATGGATAAGCAGTAGTTTGATAAGCAGTAGTATAGATAAGCAGGGTAGTATGGATAAGCAGTAGTATAGATAAGCAGGGTAGTATAGATAAGCAGTAGTATAGATAAGCAGTAGTATGGATAAGCAGTAGTTTGATAAGCAGTAGTATAGATAAGCAGTAGTATGGATAAGCAGTAGTTTGATAAGCAGTAGTATGGATAAGCATTTGATAGACAAATCTGCATGTTCTCATTCTCACTTCAAATTGAGTATAATAATAATAATATAATACCAAGTCTAGACCAGTGGAGGCTGGTGGAGGTTGACATCGGAAGATGGACTCATTGTAATGATGTAATGGAATGAGGAATGGTATCAATTCCATTTCATGCATTACAATGAGCCCGTCCTCCAATGTCAACCTCCACCAGCCTCCCCTGGTGTGTATACTCTACATCACTGGGATATCCATGCTTTCTCAGCGTGTGTGCGTACGCATTTGTGCGCGTGTGTACGCATGTGCGTGCGCGCGTGTGCGTGTGTGTGTGTGTGTGTGTGTGTGTGTGTGTGTGTGTGCGTTATAATAACCTCTCCTCTCTGTGTGTCTCAGTCTCCCAGTCAGACGATGACTCCAGTCAGACCCCTCCTGACTACACAGTCAGACCCAACATCAAAATACACGACATTGGTGAGTCACTCTCCTTTTCTTAAACATACACACACACACACACACACACACACACACACACACACACACACACACACACACACACACACACACACACACACACACACACACACACACACACACACACACAGAGTTGACAAGACACTTGTTTCTGATTGATCCCCCTAGTAAGCACCAGATCCACCAGGTCAGGCTCGGTCTTCTAACCAATGACAGATTCCTCTCTGCTCACAAAGAGGACGTGAAGAGAACAAGTCCATTGTGTAATTGAGTGGTTATGTAAACCCTCTCTCTCTCTTCTCTCTCTCTTCTCTCTCTCTCTTCTCTCTCTCTCGCTCTCTCTCTCTCTCTCTCTCTCTGTGTCTCTCTCACAAAAGCCTCTTGCCGGGGAATCATTTAGCTGGGGCTTCCTCTGGGAGCTGAGGGCCAGCTGTGAAACGACCTCCTTGAGATGGAAGCTGGGTCCAGAGTGGAGAGAGAGCAAGAACGAAAGGGAGAGAGAGAGAAGGGGAGAGAGAGCAAAAGGGAGAGAGAGAGAAGGGGAGAGAGAGCGAAAGGGAGAGAGAGAGAAGGGGAGAGAGAGCGAAAGGGAGAGAGAGCGATAGGGAGAGAGAGGGGGAAAGGGAGAGAGAGAGCGAAAGGGAGAGAGAGGGAGAGAGAGAGAGCAAGAGAGGCCCTTGAGCCATCATCATAAAGCAGAATGCATTCTCAGAGAGGCTCAATGGTCGAACAATGACTACGTACTGACTCATGCCAGAGAGAGAAAACAACAACAACATCAACAACAAATACACAAAGTCAAAAGGCCAGAATAATGCCTGAGGCCTTCGAATGCCTTCTACTCAGGGGAGGCTTTCCGTTCCATGCATTACAATGAGCCCGGCCTCCGATTTCTACCTCCACCAGCCTCCCCTGGTTCTACTCTACGCATTAGTGGCAACAACACAAACCGATAGAGAGAGAGAAAGAGAGAGAGAGAGAGACAGAAAGAAAGATAGATAGACAGACAGAAAGATGGATAGGTAGATAAATAGATAGACAGAAAGACAGAAAGATAGACAGACAGACAGACAGATAGATAGATAGATAGATAGGCAGAAAGATAGATAGGTAGGTAGATAGATAAACAGACAGACAGACACACAGGCACTCTTTCTCACACAATCTCTCTCTCTGTCCCTTTCTCTTTCTCTCTCTCTCTCTCACACTCTCTCTCAATTCAATTCAATAAGCTTTATTGGCATGATAAGACATTATCTCACATTGCCAAGGCAACAAAATAAGGACTTATTAAACAGGTGATGACAGAACAGAAATGATGATAAATACATAATAATAATACATTACAGGTAATTTACAACTAACAGGAACATTCAATATGATATGTTGTTCCAATGGCTGTCCCTAACCACATATCTTTCTGCCAATTTGGAACACATTTCAAATTCCTTGTAATTGCATTTAATTTGGGGGAAGAATGTTGCTGTTATATTTACATATTTATTACAGTGTAGGAAGAGGAGGAACTGTAGCTCTGTCTCTACCTCTTCCTGGGGCAGAGTGTAAACAGTCTCTCTTCCCCGGGCAGCCTGGTCTGCTTGTGGCGGCCTGTTCCTACTGCCAGGCTGTGCTCACTGCTCTCTCTCTCTCTATCTTCCTCTTTTATAATACTCATCCTCAGAGTCAGAGCATATCGTAATCCTCTGTTCACCTACAGTACATCCACTCCGAGTGGGGACACAAAGAACATCCTCCTCCAAACATAATACGCAAAAATAAAACTCTCTTTCATACCAACTCTGCTCCGTGGGGGCACGTCCTGAAGCTAATACAGAGTATATAGACTACATCAGGTCACATCTTATACTTCAATATATTGCATAATCAATTTCTATTTCATTATTATTCTCTTACCGTTGTGGGTAAAACTCACAGTTTCTATTCACTGCCTCTCTTCTCTGAGGTAAAAACACTGACCTCGCCTCCCAGGGCTAAGAGCTAAGTTCTGAGGTACCTGTAAAAAATACAAAAAACACAACAACGATGTGTGGAGATGTGTGGGCATTTCTAACAATGAGAAACAACAGAAACCCACACATGGAATCTACCGCTGCTGCCAAGTGTTTCATTCCCCCACCAAACACTGTGAGGTAGCCTTGTTTTGTTTGATGGATTTTTATGGATTTCTTGTTTTCAGGCCCAGCATTGGTAGATAGGTGAAAGACAAATAGATACACGTGGTGTATCTATTTTTGATACCTGTAGATACCTGCACCTGTAGAACACACACACACACACACACACACACACACACACACACACACACACACACACACACACACACACACACACACACACACACACACACACACACACACACACACACACACACACACACCTGGCCTCCCAGCGTCAGAGCTAGGAGCTTGGCGTCTGGCCAGATGGACCTTTTTCAAAACACTTTTCGAGTTTTGTAACCAGTTTGGCAACAATGTGCTCTCCACCATGACCTCCGGTGCTGCAGAACAAGAAGCTCTCTGTTTACAGAGTTCACCGAGGCGTGTCACGTCACAGCTGTGGATGACAGGGGTGTGTGTGTGTCATCATGACACGTACAGACAGACAGACAGACATGGATATAAGAATAGCTCTGACACGTACATACAAGACAGACAGGCAGACAGAGTGACCGACAGACAGACAGAGAGACAGACAGATAGACAGAGACAGACAGACAGGCAGAGAGACAGACAGACAGGCAGAGAGACAGACAGACAGACAAAGAGACAGACAGAGAGACAGACAGGCAGAGAGACAGACAGACAGGCAGAGAGACAGACAGACAGACAAAGAGACAGACAGAGAAACAGACAGCCAGACAGCCAGACATGGAGATAAGAATAGCTCTTCTTAACAGACGGACACACGTACAGCCCAACCGGTCCGGTTGGATGACCAAACCTCTCTGGAGTCCACAAAAACAAAATTCCGAACATTTTGTCTGGAGTGATCCGACACCACGTGTTGTTGTTGTCTGTCTGTCTGTCTCTACCTGGTCACGGGTACGAGTCCTCACACCGTGTATGTGTCTAGTCACATGATTAATCACATGTTTAACCCTGTACCGTCCACCACACCTGGGTCAATGTAACCGTGCTGAAGCGGTAAACACACTCAATCAAGGCGAAATTACAACCACCTGTGCCTGAGAATTGCTAGCTTTTTCCGTGGCGTAACTGGTTAACACAGGGTGTTTTTCGGACGGCAGTCAAGTGTGTTTGCAATACAGAGGACCCAAGATGGTAGTCAGGCAGGAGGGAGCTTGTGAGGCAGGAAGTGACACTGTGGCGCGGTAGCGTGACGTCTGTGACGTCAAGTACAGGATGATGTCATAGGTTCCTTTTGGAACGCTTCCTACTCAAAAATGCATTGCGAGGAGAAGATCAAAGATTCCTCCCCTCTGATATTTTCCCCAAATGCGCTTTGAGAAGGAAGCGAGGACAGAGGAAGGGAGGACAGAGGAAGCGAGGACAGAGGAAATGAGGACAGAGGAAGCGAGGACAGAGGAAGCGAGGACAGAGGAAATGAGGACAGAGGAAGAGAGGACAGAGGAAGCGAGGACAGAGGAAATGAGGACAGAGGAAGCGAGGACAGAGGAAATGAGGACAGAGGAAGCGAGGACAGAGGAAGCGAGGACAGAGGAAATGAGGACAGAGGAAGCGAGGACAGAGGAAACAAGGAATTGAGGAGAGACTAATTGGACAGCAGCTAGGGAGTCTCTTCCCCCAGAACAACGGCATGCTACCCTTTTGTCTGAACCATGTTCTCCCTGTTCCTCTCTCCCATTGGCACCTCTGGGCTAATAATGTATGATTGTGCCCAATCAATGGACATGTTATATGGTAATTTCATTTGATTAAAATTATTGTAGGGTGAAGCCGGCGTCATTAGAATAAAAAGATGCATAAAAGTACATGAAAAACAAGATGAACAACAACAGCGTCTGTTTATCTCCCCTCCCAGGGGGGGAAAGGCCATGTGTGACACCCCTGATGATAATTGCGGGTGTGTTTTGGATTGTAGCGTGCCTCTTAGCTGTGTGTGTGTGTGTGTGTGTGTGTGTGTGTGTGTGTTGGAGTGTAGCGTGTATGTTAGCAGTGTGTGTGTGTGTGTGCGTGTGTGTGTGTGTGTGTGTGTTCTGTGGACACTTTGTATGCATCGCACACCGCTCAATTGAGATTGATGTGTTAATGTGTCATTGGATGGTTTCTCACTCACATTTTCTCTCTCTCTCTCTCTCTCTCTCTCTCTCTCTCTCTCTCTCTCTCTCTCCCTCTCCCTCCCCCCCCCTCTCTCTACCAGATGAATTTAACCCTGAAGTTCCTAAACTGGAGAAGAGCGTCAGTGGAAGCAGCCCTTCACGAGACCGCCTCCTGCTCACCGTGGCAACGCTGCTCATCTCTGCCCTCCTGGTCTCCTAGCGACCATCTCCCTGAGTTGCGTCTCATGGATATCTGGACCGCTTGGCCTAAAGGGCTCCGTACCCAATCAACCTGGGTTTGATCCGGAAGTGGGAGGGTACAAGGGGAATGACACAAAACGCAACGAATCAGAAACCAGACTTCCAGTACAATCAATTCGACCCGACCGAAAAATAACTTATTCCATCAGTTTGATAAGGAGAGGCCTTTTACAATCATCTCAACTCGCCCTAAAGGACTACAACTCACCCTAAAGGACTACAATACCCACAGATTGTGCTGTGTGTGGTTCACATGTTGATGGGAATTTTCAGTACCTTGTGCATAATGTGCCACAGCATCTCATCCACATAGACAAAGACCACCACAGGCGCACACACACACACACACACACACACACACACACACACACACACACACACACACAGATGTTACTGAGTTTGACATCACGCCTGCAGCAGCAGCCCCTACAGTGATATCAGGACATGTGTGATGATTGGATTAGTGTTGGGTGATGACCTGAACACAACCATACAGGAGCCTGGTAGGGACACCCTACCTTCAGCTGGACTCAACACCGCAGGGTTTTCTGAGCTGTGTGGATTACAACCAGACAGGACCAGACTGGGTTTCACTGAACCAGACCAATGGACTGTTGGAGTGTTGTTTCAATGGGCTTTACCGGACCAGACCGGACCGGGCCGCTGTGTTGTAGTATGGACCATGTTGGACTAGATTGGACTAGATTCGCTGGACTGGACTGTACCGACTAGCCACTCTGACCGGATGGTGATCCATGTTGGACTGTAAGGGACATGCTGGCCACAGAGAAACCCAGGCCATGGTGGATGGAGAGATAGAGATCGTTAGAGAGAATTGGGGGTTCCATGTAGAACTCCACTCTGTGGAAAGGGTTATACTTGGAACCCCAAAAAGGTTATACATGGAAAAAGGGTTCTCCCACAGGGACAGCCAAATAACTCTTTTGGGCTCTAGGTACAGAAGAACCTTTTCTTCAAAGAGTGTAGGGAGTAGCGGTAGTGAGGGTAGAGAGAGAGAGAGAGAGAATAGAGGTAGAGAGAGAGAGGTAGACAGAGAGAGAGAGAGAGAGAAGAGGTAGAGAATGAGAAAGAGAGAGAATGAGAGAGAGAAAGATGTAGAGCAGAGAGAGAGGGTACCCTCTAAGCAATGGTCCGGCGTTTGTCTTTCCTGCCTTCAGTCTTTTCAACCTATCAAAACACAGACACTGGACCTCTGCTTTGAGGGCACTTGGTGGTCTGTGTTTTCACCTGATTGCATTCACCCTTAACAACAAACACTTTCCCTGCCTGGGCTGTCTGGATGTCCAAACTTCTATCAGCAATCAACTGAGTGGTTCCAAATACCATGAATAACAATACGAAACCTTTTCTTCACCTCCAAATCCCCCTGCAAATCCCTTCTTTAACTCTTCTCCTCCCACTTGAGGATTCTCTGAATCAAGGCCGGTCATTATCGCAATCTCAGTCACCGTGGCAACGACCCCATACAGTTGCCACGGTGCAGCAGGTGCCTGAGGAGACTGTGGATCATGTCACAGATTACCGTCGCCGGCGGCCATTTTGTAAAACATGCGTGAATGTGCAACAAAAAAAAGAAAAAAAAAAGAAAATGGCAGTTCACTGTTTCACATACTGTCATGGATAGGACGTAGGATCGAATCATCATCAACGACAATGTTGTCAGTTTTTATTTATTTGGTTTCTATTTCACATTTTGTTTGCATCGTTTATTTATCTGCTTGTGTATTTATGTACATTTTAGGCATTTGTCCTCATTGAGCTATCGTGCCAAACTCAATTTTCGTACATTTTTTTATTTTATTTCTACTAAAGCTTTTTCTTCTTGTGTGCCGTCTGTAATTCACTTTGACAAATACAGAGTGATATTGGTTAAGATGTTGTAGGAGAGACATACAGTAACCCTCCCATGTTACAGATCAGGGGAGGCTGGTGGAGGTAGAAATCGGAGGACGGGCTCATTGTGATGCATGGGACGGAATGAGGTATGCGTTTGGTACCGTTCCTCATTCCGTCCTATGCGTTACAATGAGCCCGTCCTCCGATTTCTACCTCCACCAGCCTCCTCTGGTACGGACGCTGTAGTAAACCACATGATGTTACTGAGATGCATCACACGACCCGTAGTGGCAGCACAGGAGCGGTCTGAGGAGAGGCGAGGCTGGATAGAAGACGGCTCCTCAAGTGCTGCTACATACTTTAACAATTTTCGACACGAGATATGAGGAGATTGCATTGTAATGTGTGTTTCTATACATACTGATAGGGAGTGTGTGTGTGTGTGTGTGTGTGTGTGTGTGTGTGTGTGTGTGTGTGTGTGTGTGTGTGCGTGCACATGTACGTTCAGAGAAAGAGAGAGAGAGAGAGAGATAGCACATGCGTGCACATTTGTGTGCGTATGCACTGTGTGTATTAGGAATGTGTTCGTCCGCGCTTTCAAGTACGTGTGCATTTTAGAGTTTTGGTATTCGTTTAGGGACGTCTGTAGGATATGAATATGCAAGTGCGGGTGAGAGGGGGAAACACCAAGGGGACATGCCTGACCAGCAAACTGATGTTACATTTTTTCGAATTGGTGAACATTAGGGTTAGGGTTTGAGTTAAGGTTAAGTCGACCGTATGGTTAAGGTTAGGGTCTGTTTTAGGTTAGGACCTAGTCAGGCTGTGGATAGGACATTGGTCAGGAAGGTCCCTTTCGTCAGCTGTATGAGAGGATGGGTGCTTCAGTGATGCTAGTTTGTGTTAGGGGGGGGCAGGGAGAAAAAAGCATTTACTAATGTTGGCGACAACAACAAGAATTGTGTTTACCTTTGACCAGAATGGATTTAAAAAAAAAAAAAAAGCTGTAAATTGAACGAAGAATGACAATGATTAAAATGATGACAATAAAAAAAATCTTACTTTTAGCAAAAAAAAATAAAAGGTGTGTTTTTGTTTCTTAATTGGATGTGCAACTGTTAACCATTGTCTACACCATCCATCTCTCTTTCTCCATCTGTCTGCCCTTTCTTTTCTTTCATTTATCTCTCTCTCACCTCCAGCCACCCTTGCCCACACGTTCTTGTCTGTCTGTTTGTGTTT
>NC_139668.1:4480748-4483248 GCF_951799395.1 Argentina silus
TTACATAATATATACATATATACATTTACATTTAAATGTATGGCATTTAGTAGAAGCCTTTATCCAAAGTGACTTAGAATAAATACATTTGTCGAAGTAAGTGAATCATCTATCCAACAGTCATCGTAAGATAAAATAATCAATGCTCGGACCAGCGGCCATAGGCAGTCACAATGCTAGAAGAAGGACTTATTTATTTATTTATTTATTTTTTATTAACAGGAGAGAAACTTGTACAGGGGGGTAGTGGGGTTGAAGAGGTCTTTAGGAGGGACCGTTAAGATGTAGCCTGAAGCGATGGGTCTTCAATCTACGTGTATCTGTGTGTATATATATATATATATATACACACACACATTATATGCCATTTAGCAGACACTTTTAGCCAAAGCCACCTACAGTACAATGAGTGCATACACGTGTGTATATATAGTCCCAGCGGAAGTCGAACCCACAACCTAAGCGTTGCTTGTGTCCTGGTCTACCCACTGAGCCCCTGAACACAGGACCACGCTTATCCTCCGACGACCCCAGAAGAGTATTCCAATGAGAGCGCCTGAGACTTGACTCATTTGCTCTAAGCGAAGGACTCAGCCACATCAACGTCACGAGAACCAGTGTCATGGACAAAGCCTATCCCTAAGCCTAACCCTAACCCTAACCCTAACCGTAACACGTCCAAACAGGTCTAATGGCACTAGTTCATACAGTAAACATTGAGATACTCTGCCCTGGCATAAGAACAGGGCCTAGGGCACCATACCTGTCTAGTCAGACCTCATGACCTCAACACAAGCCGAGCTGAACTGAGCTGAACTGGTTAGGGTTCATCCATAGGTGCTGAAACAGTGCTGGGTAGGACAATGTGAAAGGAAAACATCAGAGCCAGCACAGTATGGCTTGGGTCGTCCCTGTTGTGTGTAAAAGCCCCATCAAGATGAACTGACATACACTTTCTATCCTCTATCGGTTGGAACAGGTCAAAGGGGAAAGGTCACACACACCAAAGTGAGTCTCCATGTTCACAGTATGATCAGTGACCAAAAACTAAGACTCAAGGCGAGAAGTGATGGCTTGTCAAAAGCCGCAAGAGACAGGAAATTCAAAGTGACCATCATTTCACAGATGCACTGACCAGGTTTTCCAGCACACAGCAGTCATAGGCCTACCTGCTATAGGGCTGTATGTTGGTCGACTGTACTTCCAACGCCACGTACTCACCACTGGGCAGGTTGGTTTAGGATTCAGAGCTTCTCTCACACAGCTGCATGACTAGGCAGCACATCTGTCAGCCAGCAGCGAATGTTTGTTGCTGTGTAATCTGGCTGCTGTGTAATCTGCCTGCTGTTAGCATTCATCAAAACAGTTAGCATTTTTGTTCTTCACCATACATCTGCTATGAGTGAATGTGAATATTTTAGAAATGTAATAAAAACGATATATCCTACGAACTTAACTCGGGACGGGATGCAATGCTCTTGAGACATTAACGGATGGGGTAATTTTCAATGGTAGCTCGGTTCAGGCCATAACGACATGACTGTAGCAGTACTATCCATCCTCATGTTCATTGGAGCAGGTTATAGAGGCTCATACATATGTATTACCTCATGGATAGAGTGTGTGGAGTAAGTATCCATCAGGGGAGACTGGTGGAGGTAGAAATCGGAGGACGGGCTCATTGTAATGCATACAACGGAATGAGGAATGGTATCAAACACACAGGGGAGCAGGGGAGGCGACCTCCACCAGCCTCCCCTGCTATGATCCCCATGGAGAACGTGGGGTAATGGTGCATTCACATGCTCCTCGGAAACTCCGAGCTTCCCACCAAGATGTAGCATATGATTTTCCTTAGTATTCCTATTAGCGAATTCTGACATCGGACCGAGTGGAGAAACTCGGGAGATCTGAAATGTACTAGAAACAAGTTGCCATGTCAGAAATGTCCAAGTTTCCAATTTCCTGGTAGCACTTGAACGCAGCATATGTAGCTATACAGTGTGTACGTTGACCTCCCTGGAGGGAGTGTAGAGTGAGCAACCAGTTGTGTGGTAAACACTAACTAGGATTAGCCCCCTGCTCTTAAGCCTACAGATAATGATTTGAAATGGAAGAGGGTCAAAGGTTGATTGCTCAAGCCCTGTCCTGTGGGCTGGGTAATAAGCTCCCCCATGCAGCCCTTCCTGTGGCCCGGGTAATGACTGGCTTACCCCAGAAATAGAAGAGCACTTCGGTGTGAGTGGACTCTCTGAACATCCTCTGTCACAAGACCCCATATCAGCACTGGACATGGAGACAACATCCGCCCACACGGATATGTACACACACACATGCACACACACACATACACACACACACACACACACACACACACACACACACACAGACGAGTGCACACACGCATGCACTCACACACTCATAGACAATAATACACACATACATACACAGACACAGAAGCACACACACACACACAAACACACACAGACGCGTGCACACA
>NC_139668.1:4490748-4495748 GCF_951799395.1 Argentina silus
CAGGTCCGGGTAAAAACCTGTTTCGAGTCATGTTACGAAATGCTCCAGGGAAAAACATTACTATTATTGACAGATTTAGTCATGCAGAAACACATTTCTGATGATGTTGATAGTTTGTTCCTTCCTCAGAATCACCCTGGGTGTGACCATGTCACCATCACAACCACCAGTGCTTGTGCCCAAAAAAGACTGGAATGGGAAAAGTGGAATGTGGAAAAGTGCCATTAGTGTAAGTCAACCATCGTGAATAAAACAATTCTATATCTATGATGTCACTACCTATCTATAATGTTATATATCAACTGTATGATGTCACTACCTATCTATAATGTTATATATCTACTGTATGATGTGAACTACTTATGTATAATGTGAACTACCTATCTATAAAGTGATATATCTATGATGTGAACTATCTACCTATAAAGTTATATATATATATATATCTATGATGAGAACTACTTATCTATAAAGTTATATATCTATGATGTGAACACACTAAGCTGTCTCAGAGTGTACACAGTACCAACATCTCCCATATAGCCAGTGCTCATGTACATATGTGCATTTCTACAGTAGTGTGGGTATAAGGTCATTCAGCCAACCCAAATAGATTTAACAGGTGTTTAGAATAGAACCATACAATTATATAAGTACACAGACATACCAATGTGACTCACACTCATAATCCCTCAAAAGAACATGACACTATGCAGTCAATGAGAGACAAACTTTTAATCGTCAACATGTGCAACACACACACATACACAAACACACACACACACACACACACACACACACACACACACACACACACACAGACACACACACGTGCTCACACACACGCACACACACACACACACACACACACACACACACACACACACACACACACACTCCAGTGGGTAAACTCATATTTTGTGAATGGAGAGAGGAGAGCACAGTTGGAGATCCATACATAGGGGTAATTACAGAAGGAGGAGGAAGAGGAGGAGGAGGAGGAGGAGGAGGAGAGACAGGAAGGAGTTGAAATGACTGGAGAAAGCCACAGAGAGGAGGTTTTTTTAAAGGATTTATTCAGGACATGGACTGAGCTACAGGCAGAGGGATCAACAAGAAAGCGAGGGATGAATGAGAACGAGAGAGGAGGAGAGAGCAGGAGAGGAAAGTGAAGGAGGAGGAGAGTCCAGAGAGAGGGGAATGGAGAGGGTGATAGAGAGAGAGGGGGGGAGGGAGAGAGAGAGAGAGAGAGAGAGGGAGAGAGAGAGAGAGAGAGAGAGAGGTTTCACTAAGCATGGGAGGGACAAAAAGTGAGGGTCCCCACTCACTTTTTGAAAACGACACACACACACTTTTTATCCGATAGATTGCATTTAGAAGCCAAATTATAGGATCAGACATGCCCAGCCTACTAGCGGCCCCATGAGAATCCTCAGAGCCTGGTGATTGCCAAAGAGCTTACTTACTCCTTGTCATCTCTGATCAAAATGACTCTGGACAATTTTCACATTGTTTTTGCTGTCCTCTAAATGACCTACTAGAAATGCCATGAGTCTTGTTCAATTGCGTAGAAATGCAGGAAGTAAGCTAAATAAAACATACGAAACGTGTATAAAAATCAAACCCACGCCCATGGAGTGAGGGATAGAGAAAGGAGAAGAAAGAGCTGTTCAGAAGAAAAAGGATAAGAAAGTAAAGAAGGAGACGGAGGGGGAGAGAGAAAGAGAGTGAGACTGAGAGAGAGAGAGAGAGAGAGAGAGAGAGAGAGAGAGGGAGAGAGAAAGGGAGAGAGAGAGAGTGATAATGAAACAAGGGAGGTATAGAAAGAGGGAAGAAGGGAGGCAGAGGGAGAGAGCGGGACAGAGCAGGAGGGGTAGGTTAAGTACAAATTCGGAACCACACAACCCAACCACACACTGAAAGACTGTAATTTGGACTTTCCCAGAATAGCGAGTGGACCAGGGAGGGAGGAGGGACGGAATAACATAAACTCTTTAGCAGCACGCAACACGCACAACAACAACACACTCCCCAGGACATTCACAGACACACACACACACACACACACACACACACACACACACATGTGCGCAAACATGCTCTCCACATGCCAATACATCAATACATCGGTACACACACACAGAAACACACACACACACACACACACACACACACACACACACACACACACACACACACACACACACACACACACCACACACACACCCATCCATCAGTAACTCAGTAAGAGGAATGATAAATGACTCATGAGCTCATTATGAAGTCAGAATCACACATCAAGCCTCCTCTAAAGCCCGAACAGTCAGCAGTGTACCAGGGCTTCTACAGTACTCCAGTACTTTGCTAACAACAGCCATTCATTGCTGGTGTCCTTGCTCAGCAGTTGTTGTCCGGGGCTAAGCTCTCTGCTTTGTTCTCTTGGAGGCTCCACAGGCAGATCAACCCATTCAAGTCACTTTCCTCTCATTGGACTGGATTGGGTTTAAATTGTTAAACGGTTGGATTGGACTCAGAGAATGATTCAGAGGAGGGAATATGCACACACACACACACACATACGCGGGCGCACGCGGGCGCACGCACGGATGCACACACGTGCACGCAGGCAGGCACACACACGCAGAGCCACACACACGCACACACATGCTTGCACACACAGACACACAGGCACACATTCACACACACACACATACTGCACATACTGCACGCACGCACGCACGCACGCACGCGCACACACACGCACAGCCCCAGAGGCTCCCCAAACCCGTCCCCAGCACCGCGGCAGGCGGTACAATGGTAATAGGTCAAGCGGAGGAACTGGGTCAGTCAGTCATGTAGATCTGAACTGGGTCACAGACTGCAGCATGGACTGTATCTGCCCGGCCCGGGGCCGATGCCCCAAGACTATGTTCAGTTAAGTGCAAGGCTCTGAATAACAACAAAACCATATCTCATCTCAGGATCCGGGAATGAGAAGCCCTACAAACCTAGTTTACATGTGTGTTTGCATCCAAGGATCCATTTGAGAACATTCGGTTATTTACCAAGGATGCCATTGTTGGATAACATTGAGATAGTGGCTATATCTGTCACGATGTACAGAGTAGACGGTGGGGTGTCCAACCTTGAACCTTTGTCTGTTTGACTGCTGTTGATTCTTATTTCATGTCCCTCAGATTTGGTTCCTGTTGTTGTTGAAGCACGGAGCCCCAGGGCTGCTATATATATGAACAATCTATTGAGCAACACCTTCTAACACATGGATGAACAACACACACCTGAGGCCTATCTTTTATCTTTGTGTGTGTGTGTGTGTGTGTGTGTGTGTGTGTGTGTGTGTGTGTGTGTGTGTGTGTGTGTGTGTGTGTGTGTGTGTGTTTGTGTGTGTATTTGTGTGTGTGTGGGTGGGTGTGTGTATGGGTGCGTGTGTGTGTGTGTGCATGTGTCTGTGTGTGTGTGTGTGTGTGTGTGTGTGTGTGTGTGTGTGTGTGTGTGTGTGTGTGTGTGTGTGTGTGTGTGTGTGTGTGTGCGTGCATGCGTGTGTGTGCGTGTGTGTGTGCAAGCCAGTCTCATATCATGATGGTTGAACTATTAGACATGTAGAAATGATCAGTAGAAGCCTGCCTTCAGTAGAAACCTTCAGTAGAAGCCTGCCTTCAGTAGAAACCTGCCTACAGTAGGAACCTTCAGTAGAAACCTTCAGTAGAAGCCTGCCTTCAGTAGAAACCTTCAGTAGAAACCTGCCCTCAGTAGAAGCCTGCCTTCAGTAGACACCTTCAGTAGAAACCTGCCCTCAGTAGAAACCTTTAGTAGGAATCTTCAGTAGAAACCTGCCTACAGTAGGAACCTTCAGTAGAAACCTTCAGTAGAAACCAGCCTTCAGTAGAAACCTTCAGTAGAAACCAGCCTTCAATAGAAACCTTCAGTAGAAACCTGCCTACAGTAGAAACCTTCAATAGAAACCTTCAGTAGAAAACCTTCAGTAGAAACATTCAGTAGAAACCCTCAGTAGAAACCAGCCGACAGTATAAACCATTACCCTCACCTTGATCCCTGTGTGTCATCATCGTCTGGGATTCCCTGAGCCTCTGCTGGTTCTTCCCAGCAACGGTACGGCTCATCCCTGGAACACGTCCAAGACATCTGTGGGTTTATTCACTTCATTAAGTTCCCCAAATAACCCTAGGTAGAACACCGGGCCGGGCTCGGCTGCAACAAGCCAGGGCTCAATACCCCCCCACCCCCACCCCCGCCACCCACCCACCCCCCCCCTCCCTCCTCTCAGTTTGATTTTGATTTGATTCGAGATTGAATGTCTTTCACCGACCGTAAACAGGGCCGCGGGGTACAGTCGGTTGGAATAACAACCCACCGTTGTCATGACGAGTCAGGAGAATGGGTTTGATGGCATTGTTTTCCACAGCGCGTGGGACATCATCATCATCATCATCTTCATCATCATCACCACCGTTATAATCAGAATCATCAGCAGAAAAGTCTGATATACTGTAGGCTTGGAACATTGTGCGGTCTTGCTCTCCATTTTCTAGTCTCTGTTGGGTTCCCTCTCTCGGGTTATTGTCATTTTTCCATTGTACCAGGAGGAGGGGGATTGGAGGGGATTTACTGTACTCACTAATCGTTTGTGTGTTTGGGAATTAGCTTTGTCAGGTTTCCTCTCCTAGTTCCTTTTCTCTGTCCTCCGCCGTCCCCCTGTACAGACTTGACAGTAATTGGTCTGACACTATGTGTGTGTGTGTGTGTACGTGTGTGTGTGTGTGTGTGTGCATGCATGTGTCAAGCGTGCGTCAAGTATGTGTGCGTGTATCAACAACTTAAACATCAAGCACGCACGTTGAGTGACATTCAGCGTTTTCTTTCATCAAACGAGATCTAGATCATGGCAACGAAACCCCGGGTGATTTGACACTTTAATCTGGAAGTTTCAAAACCATGTCTCTCTTTGTTATTGAGTCAGA
>NC_139668.1:4500748-4503248 GCF_951799395.1 Argentina silus
CACACACACACAAAACACACACACACACACAAACACACACACACTGCGAGACCACCATAAATTACAGTCAACCCATCTGGGAGCATTAAGAAGCTGTTAATGAATAGGGTGCTGGAGCAGCAGCCACAAGTGGAGCGAAGGAGGGAAGGAAGAGAGGGAGGAGGGGGAGAGGGGGAAGGGCAGAGGGAGAGAGGGAGGGTAGCATCTGGGCTGCAGATACAGTATGTGCAGTCATGTCCTAGAAAGAAGCTGTGGTAGAAGTGGTACTACTGAGGGAGGAGAAGATATGAAAGAACTGGGTCATAGCTTGTGCCCTTTGACCTCTCTGACTGAAGACTGTATCTGTGGTGTCATAGAACATAGAACATAGAACAGAGAACATATTAGGAGCTTTTATCCAAAGCC
This sequence comes from Argentina silus, assembly GCF_951799395.1. Taxonomy (NCBI): domain Eukaryota; kingdom Metazoa; phylum Chordata; class Actinopteri; order Argentiniformes; family Argentinidae; genus Argentina; species Argentina silus. The sequence continues at coordinate 4,501,154 of NC_139668.1, forward strand.
ACTTACGCTACAGCGAAGTGTATCTATGATCCCAGCGGGAATCCAATCCGCGACTGAAGTGTTGCTAGCGCCGTGCTAGCATGCTAACCCAACTGAATCACATAAGATAGCTATGTAGCATAGGATACCTGTTCCAAATGGTCTGAGTGCTGTAAGTGTGACCTCAACCACTCAACAACCAATCTTTGATTTAGATTAGATGTCCTGGAGGTTGGGTTGATTTAGATTAGATGTCCTGGAGGTTGGGTTGTTAAAGGTCCAATCCTCCTTTTCATTTTTCAGTAATGATGTGGTGAGACATTTTGTCGGACACCAATTCGGCATCGTGCTATTCTTCGAGAATCAGTCGGTATATATCATGGATATTCATGAATTCAATCCTGTATCGGAATGACCATTGAACAGCAGATACAAACCCCAGATTGTGGCTTTAAACGTTTGGCCCCATGCCCCTGTACTGTCAGTGACTGAGATAGAGACAGAGCCAAGACCACAGAAACACAAAACACAGATATGCAGCACATCTTCCAAACAACCTCAGTGCAAAAGCCAAACGTGTTTATGTTCTGAAGAACTCCATCTCATCCACCCATTCAGCATTCTGACCAAAACACTAGAAGATAGAATAGAAGATAGAGCAGTTAAAACCTCTTAAACCGGACGGGCCCAAATACTTGCTTTAATTTGATTACTGACTACTTTATCTCCTTGTCATGTGTAGTATATTATTCGGAACTATGATACGAGCATACCCACACAAAACTTCAAGGTGTTACCTATCAAATGACAGTTATAAGCAGTTTAGTTTGGGTCTGGTTTTTAGGCGGAAATTAGTCAAGTAGGGTTTTCAGTAAAAGAGGTTAACCTGTGTGTCACTGAGAGAGAGAGCACAGAAAACAGAGATGTCTCGAGTCAAACGTCATGCTGCTCCACACACTCATGACCGGGCCCTATCTGAGGAGGTGTGGGGGGGGGGGGGTTTGGCCACCAGAAGGGACAGTTATCTTAAGTGACCTTTTAATACCCCCGCTCCTTTCACAAAGCCCCCCCCGGAAGACCCTCAGAACGGACACATGGGTCCTATATACCCCGGCAGAAGTGTGCCTCAGAGCCGGACAAAGGGGACCACCTGTATGCTAATGAACCCAGGGGCCCTCGGCAGGGGTGGGGGGGATTGGAGGAGGTGGGGGGGGTGAAACACTACGGAGGCACAGTGACGAAAGTGTGCCGCTCTTTTGGGGAGGGGGGCTGTAAAACAAGAGTGGGGGCTATAAATTGATTTTTCCCTCTTTTAAGGTAAAAAAAAAAAAAAAAAAAGGAATAGAAGAAAATCGGAAGTGTGTCAAGTCTCTTTACGACGGAGGTGAGGAGGAGGAGGAGGAGGAGGAGGAGGAGGAGGGGGCTGTAAAATTGATTTTCTCCGTCTTTAGCAGTGTGAGGGAGGGAGACAATGGTGGAGCAGTGTGACGGGGTGGAGATGATGGCGGAGAGCCCAGACAAGAAAGGAACTGGGGCACTAAAATTCAATTCCAATCTTTCAGTTAAGTAATGAGAGAGAGAGTGAGATGGGGGGGGGGGGGGGGGGGAGAGGGAGAGAGAGAGAGGGAGAGAGGCAGAGAGGCAGAGTGTGCCACTTTGAATAGACAGAGGTGCACTCTGAAGAGACAGACAGGGCCGGGGGCTATAAAATACATTTTCTCTTTGTCCCTTCCTTAAGGTAAAGGGAGGTGGAGCGTGCTGCTGTGTGTGTGTGTGTGTGTGTGTGTGTGTGTGTGTGTGTGTGTGTGTGTGTGTGTGTGTGTGTGCGTGTGCGTGCGTGCGTGCGTGCGTGCGTGCACATGGGCGTGCATGTGTGTGTGTGCGTGCATGTGCACGCGTGTGTGTGTGTGTGTGCGTCTGCTGGGGATGCCAGCGGCACTTGTCAATAATGAAGAGAGGGAGGGAAACGGAGTGGGGCCATAAAGTCACTCTCCTTTCTCCCTTTCCCTTATTTTCTGAAGAAAGAGAAGGGGAGAATAGAGGAGGAGTGTGCCGGGGCTGTTGATATGGAGAAAGGAAGAGAGAAAGAAAGAAAGAGAGGAGAAAGGTCAGAGGT
>NC_139668.1:4508248-4538248 GCF_951799395.1 Argentina silus
GTAATGCATGGAATGGCTAGAATGAGGAAGTATATCATCCTCATTCCAGCCTTTCCATGCATTACAATGAGGCCATCCTCCAATTTCTACCTCCACCAGCCTCCCCTGGAGGAGAATAATCAGAGCATTGAAGAACCATGGTGTGTTCACACGTATGTGTCTACCCTTGACTAAGCCTTGTGTCTATGTGTGTGTGTGTGCGTGTGCGTGTGCGTGTGCGCGTGTGCGTGTGCGTGTGTGTGTGCCCGCCTGCCTGCCTACGCACGTGCCTGCGAGCTCGTGTGCTTGCGTACTTGCTTGCGTGCGTACACGCGTTTGTGTGAGAGAGACAGAGAGAAAGCAGCCCTACTGTAGCTTGTCCTGTTCATCTCTCAGCTCACACCTAAGTGTCGGAGGGTAGGAGGAAGGCTCTCATGTGTGCTGCGACGATGTTTTGACACGAGTGCTTACGACTTAGAAGTCTTGCCAGGGCAATATCGTTCCCTGTTGCGATGCAAAATACAATTATGTTGACAGTAGAATCTCTCTCTGTCTCTCTTACTTTCTCTCTCATCTCCCCTCAGAAATAAACAAAGACCAAAGACACAATGGCATGCTGAATAATTTATCCAAATGGATGAAAGTGTGTGATGGGATTCATGAATACTAAACGTTAGATATCTTTAACCTATTCAGTGTTGAACAGCACACAACAATCAAGTGCCTCTGTGTAGTCATGTGGCTTTGTGTGTTGGGCTTAAGGGCTAATTTCATTGGTAAAGTTAGTGTGAATTTCAGTCAGGGGAGGCTGGTGGAGGTAGAAATCGGAGGACGGGCTCATCGCCATGCATGGAATGGAATGAGGAATGGTGTCACACACGTGTTTGACACCATTCTTCACATGTGTGTTTGACACCATTCTTCATTCCATTCCATGCATGGCGATGAGCCCGTCCTCCAATTTCTACCTCCACCAGCTTCCACTGATTTCAGTTGAATGTGAATATTGCCTACTTATATACTGTATTGTATCAAACTTTATAGGCCTACCAGATCAATGGAGGCTGGTGGAGGTAGAAATCGAAGGACGGGCTCATGGTAATGCATGGAACGGAATCAGGAATGGTATCAAACCTCAGATTTCTACCTCCACCAACCTGTACCAGGTTGAATCGGGTAACTTTGAAATACTGTCTATATAATCTATGTTGCCAGGTAACCTACATTATACTGTGTTGCACTGTGTTATGTCAGAGGTTTAGTGTGTGTGTGTGTGTGTGTGTGTGTGTGTGTGTGTGTGTGTGTGCGTGTGTGAGCCAGTCCTTCCGAGCTATGAGCCCTTCTAGGGGTTAGATAATAGATAATTAGATAATTTGGCTATGATGTCTCATTTAAAGTTGACTGCTGTCTTTGGTAAACCCTTTCAAAGAGATGGTATCTTGTGCCATGCAGAAATAGGGCGGGTCTTATCAAGCACCACTTCTGTGGAGGAGCCTCTGCCTGTTGCATTGGGTTATATCAGAGGTTTAGTCCTATTTCACCTGGGCGTTTGTGTGCGTGTGCGTGCGTGCGAATGTTAGAGGGTCAGTGATAGATTCAACTTTTAAGACTAACCTCAAGGCCCACCTTTTCAGAGCTGCATATGGTGAAGCAATTTAGCAATGAAGCAATTTAGCAACTCCCCCTCCCCACTGTCTTTCCCTATTCCCCATGTCGAGATGATTGTGTAGACATATGCTTTTATTGATGTTATGTGTTTGTTCATTAGTTTTTTTTGTATATGATGTAGCAGGTGAGGCTGGTGGAGGTAGACATCGGAGGACGGGCTCATTGTAATGCATAGAACAGAATGAGGAACGGTATCAAACACCTGTGAGGAATGGGATCAAACCAGCATGTTTGACATCATTCCCTATTCCATTCCATGTGTTATAATGAGCCCGTCCTCCAATTTCTACCTCCACTGATTCTACCTCACCTTTGGTCAAAATGCACTTTACATTTACATTTACATTTATGGCATGCAGCAGACGCCTTTAAAACTTTAAAACTAAACAATCATGAAACTTGACATATCTCTGTGTTCTGTTGGCTGTCGGTGTTCTGCTCCAGCTGAATGCAATATAGGTTATGTAAGCTTCACCATGGTGGAGGGTAAACTCAGCTTTAATATCTACATTTCCATTCAAGTGTTTACCCACCTATCCAGTGTTCACACATCACTACACCCGTGGTCCAGAGGGAAATGAGAATCCACTAAAAACATTTTCATCAAAATTTAAAGCAAATATTAGATTTAAGCCACTGAAGGTTATTGATGAATGCCAATGCAGTGGTTATGATTAAACGCTGCGTTGCGTCACTTCCCTGACAGTGGGTGCTTCTTTTCGTGGAAAACAGGAACACGAACACATGTATGAATCGATAAAAGTCCATTCAATAGAACCCGTGCATGAGATCTGAGAAGTCATATATCAATATATAGAATTCCATGACGATAAACGGTATACTGTTATCCTAATGGACTTTATCGATTCATACACGAAATGCTTTTTCCACGAAAGAAGCCCCCAATGTTGATGGACTTACTTAAAACATTCCTCACCTCAAACTGGCACCGTAGAGGGCGTTCCTACTGCTGATAATAGAAAAGTAGGAGGAGAAATCTCTGCTTTTCTCTCCCCATTGGCTCGTCCTCATAGATGGTGAGGCTGAAGGATAGTAGGCGTTCCACAAAACTGTCCGTCGCGCAAAGTGGTCCTCATTCACAACGGACTGCTCTTGGGACGCACAACTCCCTGTGTTTTCATCCTAATTGTTTTCGCATTTTTTTACTTTCAGTTTCAACGTGATCGCTTCCATACACACACTTTTTCTAGTGACTCGTCCACTTCTACACGGACGCGTAGCTCTTTTCCGAAGTTGCATTTGTCCCTGCACTCACCTGGGGTTTCTCTACTGCACACATCGACTCCGCTCGGCTCCACAATGGATGTGATCTGGAGTTTGTGCGTTGTTGCGAGTGTCTGCGCCTGGTTCGCGTCTGCGGAGAGGCACAGCGTCTTTTGGAATAGCACGAATTCAAAGTAAGTTATTTGGAATTATTTTTTGGTATTTAATATATTTGTCTTTATTTTCATGCCAGTCATTTATATATCTCAGTCTCAACCGTAAAGAATTGTAACTATTTTGCACACAACAAATTGTTTACAACGTATCGGCATGCTTTCTGAAATGATCCTACTGGTTTTATTGTTGCGCGTATTGTTGTGGGCTAATATGGAGTAGGTATCTTTTCCAAACCTGTTAATGGGCGGGCTGTGAATGGTAAACGGTGTTGTGATGCATATGCATAGTCTACATATTCAACTGGTTACATTACTCTGATGGAGATGCAAGTGGCCGCTGTTGTCATGATAATCATGAAAAAGTGCAGTTAGAGTTTCTTCATTCTCTGGCGGCAAAAACTACCCGAGGGGTAAATGTAGCCTATTATTCCACCGTTTCCTGTAATTCCTCGTATAACCTGGTAAACTATAATCTGTATAAATCCGTATTGTAATCTGTTTTAACCTGCGCGTAGTGAATCAGTGACGCCCGGAGTAGTTATGTCACGAGTCGGATACTACTGATAACCCGTTACTCTACTTCAGAGGACGGATGCCGTGGGTTTGTTTACTACCTCCTTCCTGTAAACAAAGACGGCAACCTACAAGTTATACCGCTCGAATTGGTTTGGCGTATAAATCAACTTGTTTTTACACTAAATGTGTCTCTACAGCAATTTGACCCCATGTTAGATTCATTCAGCAGATCAACAGACGTTGTTGTTTATGTTGCACTTAATGTGTTCACTATCAATCAACACGAGGTGACTGTGGTGCGATCCTGGTGGAACAGTGGAATATTTTAGTGTTTGTTTAAAGGCTTGAGTCTGTCAGTGTGATGTTGAAATATGCTGTTGCAATATCCGCCCACTCTGATTGTGTGTGTGTGTATGACTATGAATGTCTCTTATCCATGTTCATTGGGAAGTCACTATCTCTCTTAAATCACCTCTATCTCTTAAGTCATGTGGCGTGAGAGAGAGATGAGTGATCCAGGTGTGGACGTGAGCAGTAAGGCTGGAGGACAGAGAGAGAGGGGGAAAGAAAGAAAGAAAGAGAGAGAGAGGAGGAGGTAACCAGAAGCCTGCCCGGTGGGTCAGGCTGTGGGAGAGAGATGGATTGCTTCGGAAGGAGAAATTGGAGATGAAATTGTTAGGGCTAGGGGCCATTCTGAATAAGTGGACGACAATTACGAGTTATGGTTGATGATGGCGGGGTGAGGAGTTTTGGGGGAATGGGATGTGTTGGGGAGGGGTGAGATTTAGACACACACACACAGACTCTGGCACAAAATCACTCCATCACACACAAACACACACACACACACACACAGACTCTGGCACAAAAACCCACTCCATCACACACACACACACACACTTAATCACAGTCACACAAACTGGTGGACACAGACACTCCATCAATCAAAGCTAGGCGTAGATTCTCTCTTATGCGAACACATGTCCCATCTTGTACACAAACACACACAGATCCTCAAATTCCCATTGGTTAAACTCAGTCTCCCCTTGCGGTTGGACTAAATGTCCCAGAGACATAGACATACAAGTTCTCATTCTGCTGTTCCAATCATTAGACCGTTCCATTCTCCATGACAACCACAGCACCCATTATTCTCAGACTGCGTCTTCTCAGAAACCTACTTGTCATAATCACGTTTGTCATCTCCATCATCATAATCTCAGGGTTCTTAAAAAATCGGAATGACGTTGCCGTCCCCAGATGTGGGCTTTAAATCACTGTGAGGTCACAGCAGCAGGAACAACAGCGATCATTTGGTCATATAAACCTCGTAATCCTCCACACTTGCTATTTTTACTGGATATATTCTGCGCTAAATCTCTCCCTCCTGGCTGAACTTAATCCCACGTTTCGCAGAAATAAAGGAGGGTTTGGGAAGGAGATGTTCTTTCATTACATCGGCTATCCTCCTACCAACCTGTCTTTGATGTAGTTGATGTGTCTCTCCCCTCTCCTGTTGGTTGGCCATTATAATCCTCTACAAACAGTTTCTATGGCCTTGATTAGAAAGATATCGCTAATCCAATTGATTTCAGATTGATCATCTCTGTCAGTGGGGGAGAACCTAATTACCACGTCTGTCTGCTCGCCTGCAGCACAAAGCAACGCGTGTCAATCAAATCAAACACAATCGGCAATAAATCACAGTAAAGTACTAAATACAATGAATAATACAGTCAATCAACATAAGTGTAGCAATGTGGTGGAAGATATACAGATACATATTATATAGTGTGTGTGTGTGTGTGTGTGTGTCAGTTACAGATGCTCTACACATTGGTGTGTGTGTGTGTGTGTGTGTGCCTGCCTTGTGGCATGTTGATTCCAAGGTCGTGGCTGCCTGTGAGCGAACCACCGCTGTGTTTTAGTGCCAGAGGAGATCTGTTTCTGACAGCCTGCTCTGTTGGCTCTGTTGTTGGTGTGTGTTGGGGTAGGTGTGTGGGTGTGTGTCTGTCCTGCCTCTATGTCTCAGTCTGCAAGCTTGCATCTGATTAAAACCAGCTTAATCACTCATACTGGTTCCCAGAAGTTGCTTTACCAGTAAGCCGTGTGTGTGCGCGCTTCTGACTGTCGGTGTGTGTGTGTGTGTGTTTGCGCGGGCCTGTGTGTGTGTGTGTGTGTGTGCGTGCGCCCCCCTGTGTCTGTGTGTGCGTACGTGTGTGTGTGTGTGCACTCCCCCTGTGTGTGTGTGTGTGTGTGAGCGTGTGCGTGTGCACTCCCCCTGTGTGTGTGTGTGTGTGTGTGTGTGTGTGTGTGTGTGTGTGTGTGTGTGTGTGTGTGTGTGTGCGTGTGCACTCCCCCTGTGTGTGTGTGTGTGTGTGTGTACGTGTCTCTGCTGAGGGAGTGTCTGCCGTGCGTTCCAGGCTCCAGCTCTAAATCACACACTGACTCACCCCGCTCACACACACATTAACCCTGGCTCCCAGACCCACACACAGGGCCACACAGCTCTGACTGATGCTCACATTGTCTGCTGCTCGTACTCCATAACCCCGACGTGAAGCAATCACACACTCATTCATTCAGCTGGCTCTTACCAACTCTCTCCCTTTCATTCTTGCCCTCTTTATTTTTCTCCTTTCTGCCAGAGCATGAGTAAACCTCCCTCCGTCCCTCCTTCTCTGTACCTGTCTCTCCCTCTCTCCGCTGTCCCCCCCCTGCCAGGGTTTGGCTGCGTTCCTTGATTAAGCTGGTTCACTGACAGAAAGTTCAGCCTGCGTGTTTGTTAACTCTTTCTTGCCCTCCCCCCCCCAACCCCGCTCTCTCTCGCTGTGTTTCTCTCTGTCTCTCTCTCTCTCTGTCTCTCTCTGTCTCTCTCTCTCTCTCTCTCTCTCTCTGTCTCTCTCTGTCTCTCTCTCTGGCGCTAGACGGGTGCAGTCATTCATTTACACCTCATCCACGAGACGATCACACTCCTCATTCCATACCGTATTATCAAGATAATCGCGTTTTCTCGTCACACATTTTTAATCCAATTTTCAGCTATTTAAATGTAATGTGTCTTCCCACCTAATGTTTTTAGGTTGTTTTTTGTTTAGAACCACCCAAATGCGCCCCCCCCCCACACACACACACACACACAATAAGTATATTACTATGGGTATATTTCGCTCAATTAAAAAGCCATTTTTTCTGGCACAATCGCTCCAAATGGGATTATTTTCTCTGGTGTTTCACCCCGTTTGAAGGATTCGGAGGGTATTATCCGGCCAAATTGGCTGTTTTTTGTGAACTCCTTCCCATACAAATTGGGGAATTCTCTTCACAGAGTGGCGGAGAACAAAATGCTAACGGGTGCGACCGATTGGGGGTCGGAGGTCACATGGTGATGAAGTGGCGCGGGCCTCTATCGGTCTGTCAGTCATCCCGCCGTGGCGGTGGTCCCTGAATGCCAGCCACCCCTCAGGCCTCCCGTCTTCACACGGCCCGGGGGTCCGCCTCGCCGACACTTTCATTCTTCCTCCTGTCTCTCTCTCTCTCTCTCCCCCCCCCTCCCTCCCTTGCTACCTTTTATCTCCACTTTACATGCTGCACCCTTTCAGTCTATTATTTCCTCTCCTACTCTCTCTCTCTCTCTTGGAGAGGGGGAAGGAGGGAAGAATGGGTTTTTTATTATATCAGGTCTTGGCACCGGTAGCAATTCGTCACCATTCGGCACTTTCCCCTCTTTTTTTCCTCCTTCTTTCTTTCTTTTCTCTCCCTCCAGCCTTCCCCCCTCTCCCTTCAGCCAGCCACCAAGAGTCTTTCAATGACCTCTGTTCTCCATTCTGTTCCCTCGTTCCACTTGTCTCTGTGATTCTCTCCTTCTCTTTTTTTTTTTTTTTTTTTCATGAGGAGATGGAAGTGGTAGAGCCTGTCTGAGAAAGAGGGAGAGGGAGGGAGAGGGGGGGAGAGGGTTGGGCAGTCCCGTCTCCTACTGTCAATAAATGGAGTGATATATCGTTCAAGTAATCTAAACTTTATCTCTTTTTTCTTCTCTTCATTTCCAAGAAGAAGTGCAGCTCATCCTCTAATCCCTGCCCCGAGGCTTCCCCCTCTTTTACTCCCCCGTCTATCAAGTCATTTCCTCACTCTGTCTATCCTTCACTCGTTCTCTCTTTCCCCCCCTCTCTCTCTCTCTCTCCACCCCTCCCCCCCTCCACACACCCATAATCTGCTCTTCTAATCTCTGTCCAGTGAATTGAATCAGAGAAAAACACACTGAGATTGAGGACTAGTCGTCGTAATCTGTCGCCCATAGACGCCGGTGATCACTACTAGTATTAAGGCGTCTAGATTTATTAAACGCAAATCATCTGTACGCAGAATTTCCGTCGACGACTATATCGGCGTGTGTTTTTTTCCCCTCCTATAATCTCCCTTGTTTTCATTCCTGTCTGCGAACAGAATGTTGTGTTTTATTGGGTACAGGAGATAGCGAATCAGGCCAAAGTTCGCCGTCACGGCAGCGTCGCAGGAGTGTGTGTGTGTGTGTGTGTGTGTGTGTGTGTGTGCGTGTGTGTTTCCCCCCGCGAGGGTGACCTTCCTGGCTACCACTTTTCCCGGGAAAACGGCACTTCCTGCCTACACAATAAACAATAGCGGTTCTCACACACTCGCACACGCGAGAATGACAAACCCAACTCCTTCACCCTGTCCTCTGACTGTTAGAGACACGCCAGGAGGGTTGATTACATTCTCCTAGGTTCATATGAGGCATTAACATATGTAGCCCCCCCCCCCCCCCCCCCCACACACACACACCCCTCCACACACACACACACACCTTTTCTTGGGATAATTTCCACCCTAATCAACCCTATGGGTGTTGTTGTGGCCCCCTTGTCTGTCTGGCCTCTTCCTTCCTTCCTCCCCTCAATCTACGCGCCAGGCCTCCTCCTCCTCCTCCTCCTCCTCTATCACGCTGCCCCGCAATAATTGTCCACGTTGTGTTATGACCCTTCAGCACCAAGGATGAAAGACTCTGGTTAATAGACGATAAACTACTAATATGACAAACTACAGAGAGAGTGTGAGTGTGAGTGCGGACTTGTTTAGCTACATAGCCGTGTGTGTGTGTGTGTGTGTGTGTGTGTGTGTGTGTGTGTGTGTGTGTGTGCGCGCTGGACTGCAGGGGTAGAATATTGACTCTGGAAAATGAGTCATTCTGCTTGTGTTATAGTGTAAATAAGTCTCATTGTGTGTGGTTTTGTTTCTTGTGTTTGTTTGTCCTGTTTGTGAAATGACTGGGGTTGTTGACGTGTTCCCAGAAGAAGTGGCATGCACCTCGACTTATCTACGACCTTCGCTCCCCTCTGCTCCACTGACTATCGCCCCCTAGGGGTCAGAGGTGTAAAAAAACTAAAAAACTCTCAATGGAACATCGAAAACGTCAACCGAACCGTCGTGTTGTAAGTCATTTCTAAACAAAGGGCCACGTTCACAGAACACAGTAATACACTCTCTGTGGAGTTGATGAGACGCCACAAGGCTCCACTGCGTACGGACAAACAAAAAACGATGAAAAAAAAAAACAGGTTTATCTGGCGGAAATCAATACAGAACATCGATTTTTCCCGGCGTGGAGATATTAGCCTCCTGGGGAATGTGATGTCAGCCTTGACCTTTACAGCGCAGACTCTTTCTAGAAGTAGTAATGACTCCGGGGGGCTTCTGTTGGCAGTTGGAAAGAGCACACATATTCATCTCAGTCCTCTCTTCACGGAAATGAGCCAATTAATTTCGCTCCGTGCCTGATCTGGAATGAGGTTGTTGTTGTTATTTTGGAAGGGAAGGAGTTAAGATATTTGGGTAATGATGCTGTCAGAATGAACAATGTTCAGACCAACAAAGGTAGGCGGACAGAAGAGAAAGAAGTGTTTGTGTGTGTGTGTATGTGTGTGTCATCAGACCGACAAAGGTAGACCGACAGAAAGAGTAAGGTGTGTGTGTGTGCGCGCATGATCGATCAGACCAACAAAGGTAGACCGAGAGAAAGAATAATAAGTGTGTGTGGTTGTGTGTGTGGTTGTGTGTGTGTGTGCGCGTGTGCGTGTCTTTCTCTGACAGAAAGACAAAGGGGGGAGATTGATGACAAAACACACAAGAGCGAAGAAAGGACTGGCCTCGGAATATGATGTTAACAGGGAGGGGCTGAGAGACTCGGATCACACTTGTTTCTATAGCAACTACATACCCACGCTGAAGCGAATTACCCTTCACAAACGGCGGGTCACAAAAACTCACATAGTTGGCATTCCAACAAGACAGGTTTTCATTGGCTCAGCAGGTCTGAGGGGGCGGGGGAGGGGCTCCAATAGGCTTATTGAGTGTTGAACGATGGATGAAAGACAGACAGAGAGAGGGAGGGGAGGCCTGACAGAGATGGATGGATGGAGGGATGGATTGATGGATTGATGGACAGAACGAAAGAAGAGAATTTGGCTACGTGGAAACAAGCTTAGACAGTGTTGCGTTTCAGAGTAGCTCTCTCTCTCTTTCTCCCTCCCTCCCTCCCTCTCTCTTTCTACATCTCTCTCACGCTCCTCAGTTCGAAGGTCTCTTAACTGTTTCTCATTTTACAGATGATAAATTCACAAAGAAATAAAATACGACCTCTGTTCCATGTCTTTCACCGCTCCTCTCCAACACCTCTCACTTTCTCCCTCTCCCTTCATGGTCCTGCACACACACACACGCGCACACACACACACACACACACACTGTTACTCAATGCTGCTCAGTCCGGCTCTTTTTGAAGTCCTAAAGTCTGGGCTAATACCCCTCTCTGTGCTGAACAATGGACGCAGGGCCCCACCCTGCCCCTCCCCCCCTCTCTCTCCCACCCTGTCCCCCCCCCCCCCCCCCCCCCCCTCTCTCTCTCTCCTCTCTGGCTCTCTCTCTCTCTCTCCCTCTCTTTCCCTCTCTCTCTGGGCCCTGGTGTCCCACCTCTAAGCCCCTGTATTAGGCAGGGTCTGGTGCCGCTGAATGGGCCCGGGCTCAGCCGCTGCTCCACCCGATAATCCGGACCTCGGACCAGGCACCCCCCCCCCCCCCCCCCCCAGCATTCCTATCCACTCATCCGGAGTCCCCACCAGTCACCTCTTAGGCTGTATTAGTGTGGCATTAGAACCCATCCTAACCCCGGTGGAACGAAATGGAATATCTGAGGCCCGGCTGGTGGTGTTGGGGGGGCCAGGGACCGCCCGAGGGACCCGGGCTCAGACAGGAGGAGAATCGGGTCTAAACCCAGCAGACAGAGTGGAGGGGAGGGATGACTGTAAAGGGGCTATGGTTGTAAAGAAACGATCTTAGCGCCAACGCAGGCGCTGTCGGTGGGCAATATGGCGACGGCGCTTAGGATGGGGGGGGGCGTGGAGAGTGTGTGAGCTGATGTGATTCTAAATGGACCGACATCGATCCTTCAAGCAGTCGATTCTTCTCGCACACAATTTCCATTTCCAGGCACTTTTTAAAAATTTAAATGCACAGGAGCACTTTAAGTGGTGTGTGTGTGTGTGTGTGTGTGTGTGTGTGTGTGTGTGTGTGTGTGTGTGTGTGTGTGTGTGTGTTGGAGGTGCTGACTCGGCGATTGTCCGACCTTTGATCCCAGTGAGCCCCCCCCCTCCCTAAGAGGTCTGACATTCCACAGAGTGCAGAGATGAAGGCAGGGAGATGGATGGATGGATGGATAGATAGAGGGAGGGGGGGGGGGGGGTAGAGGTGAAGAAGAAAGCAAAACTCTGGCCACAGAGATTAAAGAACAGAGATTAGCCCTCTGCCCCCGAAGAAGCTCTAATGAATCAGCAATTGACTCTGAGAGGAAGGTGCTCTAGCTGTCTGGAGTCTATTTCTCACGAGACAACACACACACACAGACACACTCCCGTTGCGCAGACACACACACACACACACACACACACACACACTTGATGTTCACTGGCTGTCTGCTATCTTCAATATTCATTATCCCCCCCTCTTGTTCATCACAACACACAAACAGACACCCAGATTCCTCACTGCAGACCCAATACACACACACACACACACACACTCAGGAACACACACACACACACACTAGCATAGTTGCATATCTGTCATAGTTCCACAAATCATCCCTAAGTGGAGAATGTGGAGCCCCTCCCCAGAGTTATTTCTGCTCCGGCCCCTAAACCATCACAGACATCACTACGACACATCCCTATACACACACACATAGGAGGGAGGGAGAGGGAGATGGGGGGGGGGTGTGTCTGTCAGAGTGAGGTTTGACATAGTTGTCAATTTTTCCACACAGACAGTGATCAGCTCAAGAGCCCCCCAGGATCATTACACCTTTTACTATTAATAAAGACCCTCCCTGGGTGGGTGTGTGTTCAGCCTCAATAATTTGGGTAAGTGAGTTATCCCATCAGAGGAGGAGCCCGGGTGTGAATAGCACGTCTGTATGAAACGCTCACATTGATGAAGTAACTGTAACACTCTCTCACACACACACACACACACACTCATCAAAAGCCATTCTCAGCTCAAGCCCTCTGACCCCCCACCCCCCCAGTCCCAGCCTAAGGGCGGTAATTACCCCCCTCCAGGGTGACTTTAATACCCTTTTTGTGTTTTAATTGCCCTCCCACCACCCCCCCCCCCCCGCCCTTCCCCCTTTTGATGAACACATTGGGACCATACCACAAACAGCTTACAATCAGAATCTGTGTGTGTGTGTGTGTGTGTGTGTGTGTGTGTGTGTGTGTGTGACAGTTGTACAGAAGTGAATGCAGCTCATTAGTGGAGGGGAACAGTTGCTCTTTTAAGCGCCCCAGCACTGCCACTGTCACAGAGTTGTTCATCTGGCCGCCTGCATTGAGAGAAAGCAGTGGAGCGCGCAGGGGAGGGAGGGGGGAGGGAAGAGGGGGGTTGTGTGGTGCCGGAGGGGGGAGGGGGAAGGGGGGGGGGGGGAACAGGAGTCAGGGCCTGGAGTTTGGAGCCACTGCGTCTGTCCTTTTAAACCAGAGGGTGTCCCCCCCCCCCCAGCCCCCTCCGGCCCCACGGCAACAAACAACAACACGAGCTAACGAGCGGCAGCCCCCCCCCCCGACCCCCCCTCGACTCTTTCCGCACTTTGATCGTTTGTTACACATATGGACCTTGTCATACATACACACACACACACACACACAAACTCCCCCCCCAGACAGGAAAGAAACACACTCCAAATGTCACTTGTTGCATTTATGGGTATTCATAAGGACAAGCAGGAATTCTTTCTGGGACCAAAAGAAATGTAAAAATTTGCCCCAGAGCCAAAACGGCTCAGATACAGGCTTTCATTGGCAGATGTGTCAATACCTACAGAAGCCCTCTGAGGAGGACTAGGGGGTGGAAGTGGGGGTCGATAACACACACACACACACACACACACACACACATGTACATGCACATGCACATAGGCATACACACACAGAAACACCCACAGAAAGACACACACACACATACACACACACACTAGCTGGCTTTGTGAGTTTGCTGAAAAGGGCTGAGATCTGCACATGTATTCATTGCAAAAGCAATAAAACTCTATCTTAGACACACACACTGTGGGCGCGTGTTGTGAATACATGGAGGCCAGGAGTGATCCTGCACTGACTGCCTCCTGGTGATGTGAACGGAGGAACCGGGTAAATGGATAAGCACAGCTTGGGTAACTGAACACTGGCTGAGGGGGAGTGTGTGTGTGTGTGTGTGTGTGTGTGTGTGGGGCGTCGCTAGCGGCTACTGTTCCAGGTTGGTGATGGATGGGCCAGGCTGAGACGGCAGCTCTCACTGGGAGCCCCCACAACCCCCCCCCCCCCTCCCCCTCACCCCAACAGAGGAATCGCTCAATCACATTTGGGGGGGGGGGGGGGCGCGAGACCGAGACCCACCCCCTCCTGTTGATCACCCCCCGAGAGATGAATGCATGTCTGCCGTTGAGGAAAGAACGAGAAGAAATGGGAAGAAAAGGAGGTAGAGATCGATAAGAAGATAGAGAGAGATGATAGGAAGAAAGATGGATAGAGAGGGAGAAAGAGAGGGTGGATGTAGGGAGGGAGGGAGGGAGGGAGGAGGGGGGGGTGAGAGGGAGTATAGATGACTTATTGGGTGGAACGAGGACTGTTGTTGTTAAAAGGGTAGAAGGAGGGAGGGAGGGAGGGAGGGAGGGGAGGAGAGGCAGACAGTCTGACTGTCTCCGCTCTCTCTCTCTCTGTCTGTAATGAAAGGGGGCGTGTGTGAGGAGGCTGAGACAAACAGGGACTGGGCTCTCTCTCTCTCTGTGTGTGTGTGCGTGTGTGTGTGCGTGTGTGTGAGTGATTATGCACCCCCTTGTCTTGGCTGTGCTCAGCGAGCACTGCTGGTCGTCCATATTGATCCCCGGCCAGGCAGATGGGGGTCCAGCGGACGGCCGGTGTTCCTCTGTAAACACCTCCAGGTCCAGAGGGAGGCACCATCACTGTGGACTCAGAGCATAAACCCTCCAAACAGAGCCTCCCCCAACCTCACAAACCCTCTAACAGAGCCTCCCCCAACCTCACAAACCCTCTAACAGAGCCTCCCCCAACCTCACAAACCCTCTAACAGAGCCTCCCCAACCTCACAAACCCTCCAAATAGAGCCTCCCCCAACCTCACAAACCCTCCAAATAGAGCCTCCCCCAACCTCACAAACCCTCTAACAGAGCCTCCCCCAACCTCACAAACCCTCTAACAGAGCCTCCCCAACCTCCAAACAGAGCCTCCCCAACCTCACCAGCCTCCCCACTGCCTGCCTGCCTGCCTGCCTGCCTGCCTGCCTAGCTGGCTTGTCAGAGTCATCCATATTTATACACACATCCTCCTAGTCCCTGCTTTAGTTGACTCTGCTCATTGTGTTTTCCTCCCCTCGACTGCTGGAGAAGAAGAACACTCTCTCTCTCTCTCTCTCTCTCTCTCTCTATTTGTCTCTCTCTCTCTATTTGTCTCTGTCTCTCCCTGGCTATTCTCTCTCTCTCCCCTCCCTCCCTCCCTCCCTCCCTCCCATCTCGTTTAGTCTAGTCTCTGATTTCCCCGCTGAATCAGGACGTATCGAGACCCGGCCCACCGGTCGAAACTTAATCACAGAGTCGGTCGTTTGTATGTATCGCCATCGCCGTCGCTTATCAATCTGCACACCACTCTGACCCGACTCACCTCTCCCTCTCTCTCCCTCCCTCCCCCCCCCCCCTTCTCTCCCCCAGGTTCATGTGGGACGACTACACAGTGGAGGTCCGTCTCAACGACTATCTGGACATCGTGTGCCCCCACTACCCGCTGGGCGAGGTGGCTTCCCAGGACGCCGAGCGTTACGTCCTGTACATGGTGGAGAAGGAGGACTTCGCCGCCTGCCGGCCCCAGTCCTATGAGCAGATGCGCTGGGAGTGCGGGCACCCATTCGCCGCCCACGCCCCCGAGAAGTTTTCCGAGAAGTTCCAGCGTTTCACGCCCTTCACCCTGGGAAAGGAGTTCCGTCAGGGCGAGAGCTACTATTATATCTGTAAGTGTTAGTGTGTGTGTGTGTGTGTGTGTGTGTGTTAGTGTGTGTGTAGTATATAGAAAGGAGGAATGGCGTGCTCAACTCAAAAAATGCAAAAGACAAGAAAACACACACACATAGAAAGTGAACTCTTAAAGTGTGTGTGTGTGTGTGTGTGTGTGTGTGTGTGTGTGTGTGTGTGTGTGTGTGTGTGTGTGTGTGTGTGTGTGTGTGTGTGTGTGTGTGTGTGTGTGAGTGTGTGAAGCGGCCATCTAAAGTGTCTAAGATAAACCACAACCTTATGAACCTTGGTGAGGCCCCAGACAAAGCAAAAAGTTGGCCATTTTGAAGTTTAGCTACGTTAACATTCTGTTCAGTGGACGTCTGGCTTGCTCTTTCTATACGCAACAACACACACACACACACACACACACACACTGCACGCAGGCACGTAACCGGTGCCACGGTCACCCGGTGTCACAAGATGCCATGACACTGGCTGCAATTAGCCAAGCGGCGGGACACACTCCGCCTACACACAGATGGCCTGTGTGTGCGCGCGCACATGTGCTTGTGTGAGTGCGTGTGTGCGTATATGCGTGTCTTTGTGCCTGTGTGTATGTGTGTGCCTGGAGGTGGATTAAGGGCACACACGGGGAGGATAAGTGCATTAGTTAGTCTGTAATTAACACGTTCTTTCTTCCTCCCTGCAGCCAAGCCTCTGCACCACCACGGACAGGAGTGCCTCAGGCTGAGGGTGGACGTCGTCGCCGCTGACGGTGAGTTCGCCTTGGTGGTTGGGGGGGAGTAGTGCATCCACAGACTGCACTCCATCTGATTTGGTTAGCTCCAGGATGTCTGGCAGGGGAGATAAACGGTGTATGTGTTGTTTCCTCTCTCCTATAGGCTCCCAGGAGGCTAGGGTTGCAGCTGGAGGAGCTACTGCTGCGGCTGGGGGCGCCGGGGGGGCCGGGGGAGCTGGGGGGGCCGGGGGTGGAGGTGGAGCACACAACCCCAACACACTACCTGCAGGTACGTTCACAAAGTAGTCCTTCAGAATGGACACTGTCGATTAGAACGATCTTGATTTGACTTTCAGAGCTTGTGTGGTTCAGGGGGTTGGGTGGGTTAAGTTGTGGTTGGTTCATACGGTTCACTCACTAACGTTTCTTCTTCTGCTCTCTCCGTGTAGATGACCCTGTGGTGATGCTGCCCGACGTCCAGAAAAGTGTCAAAACCAGTTCTGCCGTGATGACATCGTCCCTCTCCCTCCTCTCTCTGCTGCTCCCGTTCGCGTTATTACTGTTGTTGCAGTGAGACTTCTCTGTATACTGAGAACTACAAATCCCATAGACTTTCAGGGACTACAAAGATGGAGGTGGTCTGAGGAGAACCGCTGGACCACAAAGACTCAAGTTCTCAAAGCCCAGTGCTGGTCATTAGGGACTGAGACATTTTTAAACCTTGTAAGTACGGATGCACAACGTGTGCGAAGTGAGACTTTGGTTGGAGTTTAGTGAGGAAGCATTGAGACTTCTCTCACTTTTTTAAAGACGTCAGTATTTTCTGAGGGAGGTTTTGTTCTCTTTGATGTAAGTATTTTTGGACTCCTCACCTTCAACAACGGGACCTTTTTTGGAAAAGGGACAAAGAAGAAATGAAGAAGAAAAAAATTGAAGGGGAAAAGACAAACTGGAATAGCAGAAGAACAATCACTATAAAGACGAAAGGACTTTCCTCATGTGGACAATTCCATTTGGACTTTTTATATTATAGATATGAGTTGGTATAAAATAAAAAATAAAAAACAGCATTTTAGTCTAAAAAAAATAAAATAAAAAAAAAAACACAAAAAAAACATCTCCAACGGTTTGAGCCAAAGATTACAGTAATCATCTCTCCGATCTGTACACTATTTCAACCGTGACTATTGTGTACTGTTTGTGGTATTGTAATGTATTGGTATTGAGTGGCACCAATGTCAGAGTAATTCTCTCAATGTAGCATCGACAACAGCAGGGGATGTGATCGCTTTTAATGTTCCTGTGCAGACTTGACCACCTGCTTCCCTAGCACGAATCACACTACCGCACAACAGACGCACACACTACAGACATGCACTGCAGACCAACTGACACTATAGACCACCACACAACAGACAAACACTACAGACCAACTCACACTACCGCACAACAATCACAACAGATAAACACTATAGACCAACTCACACTACCGCACAACAATCACAACAGATAAACACTATAGACCAACTCACACTAGAGATTAACTGACAAACAGACACTAAAGACCAACTGACATTATAGGCAAACTGACACTATTCAGTTGTACAGACTCTGACACCACAGACTGAAATCATAATACACACTTATAACACAAGGGGACTAGGGCCGTATACATACAGAGTTTGGCAAAACTGTTCTCCATCTTAGCACCAACTATCTCAAGACAATAACATTATAATGTGCATTCTCTTGGCACCAAACATTCCATGTCTATCCAGAATACAACTGTCATGGAATTTGTGGTGCCAACATAACATCCATGAGAACATGCAATATCAAAACGAGTTTGCCCAACTCAGTAATCTATGGCTCTGAGGGAGACATACTACATCGAATAGACATGTGTAATGTGTACATTCTCTGTGAAAAATAATTTATAGAAGTTTGCAGCTGAAAGACTTACTGTATATACTGTATGTTTAACAAATGTTCCTATGTTTACTGTTGGGGAAAACAGATCTTTCTCTGAGGAGAGAGAGAGTTGGCTTGAGAGGGAGAATGAGTGTTTCAGCATGAGAGAGTGAGACAGTGAAAGAGAGAGTGTGTGGGAGAGAGAGAGAGAGAGAGAGGTAAAACAATGTGTTAATCTGCCAAAAGCGAACACTGATAATGTTGTGTG
This sequence comes from Argentina silus, assembly GCF_951799395.1. Taxonomy (NCBI): domain Eukaryota; kingdom Metazoa; phylum Chordata; class Actinopteri; order Argentiniformes; family Argentinidae; genus Argentina; species Argentina silus. The sequence continues at coordinate 4,526,296 of NC_139668.1, forward strand.
TAGCAGTGAGAGAGGCTGGCCTTCTCTGTTCGTCCTGTCATGACCACGTGTTCCTTTCAACCTGACTACCGTTTAAACCTGACTACCGTTTAAACCTGACTAGCTTAAGACCCATGACTTACCATAGTACTCACCAGTGCAGTGTTCCATCCAGCCTCGCTGCGGAAATCGGTTTAGCTAAAAGATCTCAATTTGATTCAAAACAGTGTGACCAATAGGATATAATGGATATCGTTTTTGAATTTGAGTATGGATATAATTTCCAATTTGCATACTGTATGTCTTGCCCAGGGCTCCCTTGAGAAAGAGATTCATATTTCAATGGGATTCAATTTGAAATAATTGAAATTGGATCAGAATATAATGTATCTATGAAAATATGGAAGCAGAGGTGTTTGGAAAATACTGCTCTGGTGAGAATATACACCAGGGGAGGCTGGTGGAGGTAGAAATCGGAGGACAGGCTCATTGTAATATGCATAGAAAGGAATGAGGAATGGTATTGATACTGCTTATTCTATTCCATGCATTACAATGAGCCTGTCCTTCGATTTCTACCTTCACCAGACTCCCCTGATACTCACACACATCACACACACACGACACGACACAGCACCACTAGCTGCCAAGCTCGACCTGACTTCACAAGGTGTTTGTGAATGACAGACACAACGGAATATGACTAACATTGAGTCAACCCTTTTTGTTCTCAGAATACGTTACATTATTTTGTACATGTGTAAGTAAAAATGTGTATTATATGTATATATAGAAGATTATATAAAGACCCATTTGATAAATATGATAAATGTGAAATTTCTCATGTGAAATAAAAAATGATATTTTTGGAAAACGAAAACACCTTCCTCAAATGATTTGTCTCTCCTCCCCATTTAAAAAAGAAAAAAAAAGGGAGGAAAAAAAAAAGACACATTTTCCCATTCCCACTCTGTGAACAGATTTATGACAGTGGAAAGATTCCCAGTTCAGCTCAATAAAAGGCAGCAGTAATGGTCTCTCATGTTTATATAGCAGCTACATACAGACATCCACACTAGTTTTTCCAAGGCCAGGATATGGGGGTCACATGACAGGAAGAGACGACAATAGAAAGAGAGCTGTGTATGTCATCAACAATGGCTGTGTCCTTTTGGCAGAGAGGGCTAAACACACAGGTGGGATCCCTCCCTTGTCTTTCTTTAGTATGGCAGACCTCCTCCCCCTCTCCTATCCTTACTTCTGTCATACTCCCCTCTACGCTGTCCCATAGTTGCCCTCTCCTGTTTTGATATCTATCCATTGTTCTCCTCCTCTCTCCCTCTCTTCCCCTATCTCTCTCTCTCTTCCCCCCCGCCCCCCTCTCTCTCTCTTTCCCCTTCTCCCTCTATCTCCCCTCTCTCTCTCCCTCTATCTCCCCTCTCTCTCCCTCTATCCCCCCTCTCTCTCCCCCTCTCTCTCCCTCTCTTCCCAGAGGAGGCTTTACGCCTGTGACAGCTAAAACAGCTGTGGCACCAAAGTGTGGAGCCACATCACTCCCCTGTGTTCTCAAAGTGATTGTCATAAATTAGCGCCGACAGACACAAACCCTTGACCGTTTGACCCCGCGGAGAGAGACAGCCGCAACATAATGGCGGCTCGTAGAGGAGGACTATTCCTTCTGTTTACTCACTCGCTCCTCAGGGCCGTGGTCCCCTGACGTGAGGACACTTGAAGACCGACCAGGAACAAGTGTAGGACTTTATCGCCATAGTAAATGTTTAGGGGTCAGTCTAGCAAGCCAACGGATCCACACACACGGAGTAGAGAAAAGAATCTCCTGAGAACGTGCCTTTCACAGAAGAGCAGTCAGGGAATTGTGGTTTAGTGTTTAGTCACAGAACATATGATGGGGCGCTCAGTGGCGTAGCACACTAAGACGCATACCATATCATCGCATGGTCCCTGGTTCGATTCTGGCCATCGACATATCCTGCATGTCATCCCTCCTCTCTCTCCCATCCTTCCTGTCAATCTCTACTATCTCTATCCCAATAAAGCAGAAATGCCCTAAAAATATATATTTAAAAATGCACTCTGCACACTGTGTGCTGTACTGTACGTGCTCTTGAGTGAGTTTAATAAAAACGTTTGGACCCGTAGGGCTTCAACAGGTCTCTCTCCGAGAATATACAAACATATAAAAAGACAGATGTTAAAGACCGAAAACTGTTTTAAGTGAGAAGTTACGGCTTGTCAAAAGCCGCAAAAGACAGGTAATTCATGTTCGCCAATCTGGCAGGTTTCTTAGGATTCATAGCTTCTCGAAGCGATGTCTGACGCAGACCGCCCAATATAGGGGTGTAGCCCAGTGACATGATAATACTTGCAACCCATCATGAAAGCGAGAAACACATTCAATCAACATACAACGGGAGGTCACAAGGAATGATCCGAAATCACGTTGTGTGTTTAAGAGACGTGAATGTTGTTGTACATGCTGTACTAGTCTGGTTATGTTGTACATGCTGTACTAGTCTGGTTATGTTGCACAACATAATCTAGATCAGTAGTATCAACACTCGTAGTATTTTCGATCAGTAGTATCAACGCTAGTAGTATTCTCATGCCATTGAGCTGACGCTTTTATCTACAGCAACTTACATTGCAGTGAGTGCATACATTTTTCAGTATATATGGTCCCAGCGGGAAGTGAACCCACAACCTAAGCGTTGTTAGCGCCATGCTCTACCGACTGAGCCACAGAGGACAGTAGTATTCTAGATCAGTAGTATCAACACTAGTAGTATTCTAGATCAGTAGTTTCAACACCAGTAGTATTCTAGATCAGTAGTTTCAACACCAGTAGTATTCTAGATCAGTAGTTTCAACACCAGTAGTATTCTAGATCAGTAGTATCAACACCAGTAGTATTCGAGATCAGTAGTATCAACACTAGTAGTATTCTAGATCCATTGTAGGAGTTGACCTCAACTTAACTGAACCAGAATGGCATGAATAACCTAAGAACAGGCCCATGGCCAGAGAGACACAGCAAGAGCACCACATTTTGGAGGACAAGTTGCGTTGGTTTGGCACAGCCAGCAGGTCTAGCTCAGTGTCTCTGGCCTGAGTCACTGGATCAGCAGCAGGACACGGGGTGGGTCACCGCCAGCCTACTGCAGCTAGCAGCAACGTTAACCCCATCAGAGAGAGACAGAGAGAGAGAGAGAGAGAGAGAGAGAGAGAGAGAGAGAGACCTTTCTGATCCGCATCCCATTGACTTGGTCAAAACCTCACCTTAACACTAACATTACCCAAACCCTTAACCATCACCCAAACCATAACCGCATACACAAACGTTTAACCCTAACCCTAAGCCTATTTAATATAACCATTTTTGATCCAACTCGGAAATTCAACATGGGTTTTGCTGGTCAGTCACATCCCCTTCGATGGTCATCCATCAGAGAAGAATAGCAATCACACTACGGGGTAAAGCTGAGCTGGACTGAGCTAGCGCTTGGTTATGGCACCCACCCTCGGCAGCTGCTGTAACAGTGCTGGAAATGAAGGACAATGTGGAGAAACAATATAGCCAACGTTAGCTGAGCTAACCCATCAGAAGATATGAGGAGGATAGCTCCACTAGGCAGGAGTTTGGACAGCCTTGCCTTGGGGAGGTTATCTGATGTTGTTGTTGGTATCTATCTGTAGCATTTGTAACCTGTGTAGGCGGATTCTGCGGGGGTGGGGGTGGGGGTGGGAGTGGGAGTGGGAGTGGTGGAGAGCTAGCTTTCACAGCGTTAGCGAGTGTAGCGGTTTTGGAACAGTGTGAGAACAATAGGCTGACCTCTGGATGACTTTTTAATCTCAATTCACTTCATTTTTTTTTTTTATTAAGTACTTTATGAGGTAGTGTGGGCAAATTAACATGCAGATTAACCATTTCCTGGCTGATGAATGAATAAATTAATGAAATGTATTTGTCAATTTTGACTCTAAACAGGATGACAGACAGACAGAGAGAGAGACAGAGAGAGAGAGAGACAGACAGAGAGAGAGAGAGAGAGAGACAGACAGACAGAGAGACAGACAGAGAGACAGACAGACAGACATAGGGAGAGAGAGAGAGACAGAGAGCGACAGAGAGAGAAAAATAAAGGCTGAGAGAGAGACAGAGACAGAGAGAGAGTGCAGCTAGGTCAACGGTCCCAGTAGGGGCTGATGGGTAGGAAGACACCCTGGTCACTGTCAGCACAGGCAGCACCACAGTGCCGTCAGGCTTCCCCTCCAATCAGGAGGGACGTCCTGGCCCCCTGCCACCAAGAGTCAGGGTGTGGTCCCCTCTTCCCAGAAAACCTCCTGTCACACGCTCTCGCCTCATTGGCTCTGGCCCATGACTCTGCCAACCAGGGTCTATCTATCTTGCTGTTTTTCCAGCCTCTGGCTCTTTTTTTTCCTCTTCTCTATCTCTATTTGTCTTTTCTCCCTCCCTCGCTTCTATTTCAGGATTGTTCTGGTCACCCCTCGCTTTTCCTCGTTTCCTTGGTCCTTGTTTCCTCGTTCCTATCTCTCCCAGGGGAGGCTAGTGGAGATAGAAACCGGAGGACAGGCTCATGGTCATGCATGGAACGGAATGAGGAATGGTGTTCAATACCCCTCTCCCTCCCTCCGCCAGCCTCCACTGATCTCTCCGTCTTCCTATCTCTCTGACTGACTGACTGACTGACTGACTCCGTCGTCTCCCTGTCTTTATGGTTTGAGGTTGGCACTGTGAAATGTGGAGGTGGGTGGAGAAAAGCTTCACTGTATGACAGCATGAAAACATATCATTTCTCCTGGTCTTGTCATAACCTCTCGTCTGTGTGGATGAATGTGATGTACCCTGAACCCTGCTGTTCCTGTTGTCTGTTGGTCTCTGTGGGGCCCTGTGTGTGACCTCGGTAACATTCTCCTGGCCTCTCACTCTGTTTCTTTACTTTGTTTGTTCCTGTTTTTCGCTGTTTTTGTTTTTTCTCTCACACAGCTCTCCACGCCTCTCCCTTCCACCTCGCCAGCTCGGCTCAGAGAGCAAGAGAACATTCTGTGCATGTAAGTCATCCCTCCCTGCTTTAAAGAATCTCTCTCTCTCTCTCTCTCTCTCTCTCTCTCTCTCTCTCTCTCACACACACACACCCACACACACACACACACACACCCTTGATGTCTCTCTGTCTGTCAGATCCTCCCTGCCAAAGCCAGACAGACCTCGCATGAAATCGTTGGGGAGATATTTTTCTCGCCAACCACTCGCCAATGACCGTAAAAGAGGTTTTTAAGGTTGTGTGTGTGTGTGTGTGTGTGTGTGTGTGTGTGTGTGTGTGTGTGTGTGTGTGTTTCTGGGAGTGTTATTTCTACGAGTGAGCAAAGATAAGTTTGATGCAAGCAGAACTTACCATGTTGTGCAACAAAATAAAAAAATGCATAACTCATAATGAATCATCTTATGACTATCTATGAAGAAATAATGGAGCCTCAACTGCCAGTAAGTGTATCTGATATCTTTCCCTAATAAATACATCTACTCAGAAGATGTACACTCACCGGCCACTTTATTAGGTACACCTTGCTAGTACTGGGTTGGACCCCCTTTTGTAGCCCATCTGCTTCAAGGTTCTACGTGTTGTGCGTTCAGAGATGGTCTTCTGCATACCTTGGTTGTAACGAGTGGTTATTTGAGTTACTGTTGCCTTTCTATCATCTCGAACCAGTCTGGCCATTCTCCTCTGACCTCTGGCATCAACAAGGCCTTTTCGCCCAGAGAACTGCCGCTCACTGGATATTTTCTCTTTTTTTTCTCTGTAACCATTCTCTGTAAACCCTAGAGATGGTTGTGCGTGAAAATCCCAGTAGATCAGCAGTTTCTGAAATACTCAGACCAGCCCATCTGGCACCAATAACCATGCCACGTTCAAAGTCACTGAAATCACCTTTCTTCCCCATTCTGATGCTCGGTTTGAACTTCAGCAGGTCGTCTTGACCATGTCTACATGCCTAAATGCATTGAGTTGTTGCTATGTCATTGGCTGATTAGATATTTGCGTTACCGAACAGTTGAACAGCTGTACCCAATAAAGTGGCCGGTGAGTGTACAAGGTGATTTGGCGTTATTAGTTGACCTTTGACCTTTAGGTGTACGGGTCGCGCTACTGACGGAGTAGAGTTGGGGTTATTGAGTGTGTTTCTGTCCTGCTGCTTCTGACTCACTGCTGATTAGTGTCAAAAAAACTCCTACACCGCACCCCCGCTGAAACCTCCGATTGTGCATTTCGACCTCAGAAAACTAATCAAAAAGGAATATCAGAAAAACACGCCTACACAAGGGGAGGCTGGTGGAGGTTGAAATCGGAGGACAGGGCTCATTGTAATGGATAGAATGGTATAAGGGATGCTAGCAAACACACGTCCCCTCTTGTGAATAATACCCTTTTTGCCCAACACACCACAATAATGGTATTGCTAATCCTCTCACTTGCGTTGTAAATAAAAGGAGATTTAAAGATTTACAAGCTGTGGCGTCAGAGAGGTCACTTCTAATGGGAGGGCTTTAAAATGCATTAGGGCGACTGTCTGTACATCAAATTGCAGATTTATCACTACAGAATATAAACAAACTAAAACTGTGTGGATGACAATATAGATTATTTGGGATTTGGGATTAAAACACTCTGAATAGTGCTTTTGAGTTTTGACTTTGCCTTTTTCTATTTGTCTGATTTGAAAATCCAGGACAACAGTGACCCTTCTATGTATTTATCTATCTTTATGTGGCAGATTATCACTATCTGTGTTAGAGTAGGATACCATTTTTATCAGACCAAGTATAGTCATAAAAAAGGAGGTCAAAGTTGGAGTTGGACAGAGTGTGTGTGAGTGTGACACACTAGTACACTAGACTCTACTGTAAACATGATTGATGACGTTTCTGTTGATGGTCTGTTGTTTTTCTGAACCGTTACATAACCAACTGGCTCTATGAGAAAGTTTTTCTGAACCTGTATCATCTAATTGTGATTGAGTGTACTGAGCGTAAAGTACAGGACTGTCAGACTAGCAGGTCTTTTCTCTGCCTTTTCATCGAGTCTGTCTGAGCTCGCAACAGCTTGCAGAGATCCACGGGGGGTGACATCACAGAGCCTGAGCTGTAGCCAATCACACGAAGCCCAGGGAAAGAAAAAGCGAACACGTAGAGAAGCCACTTTTCTGCCTCTGATGTTAGCAAAGCTTCTGAAACCATGTGATGGTGAGTTCCTCAGACTGTGCTTTGTGCTGCTCAGCGGGGGGGACTGGGAAAGAGCACAGGCAGCCACTTACTGTATGGCTGACACAATGAAACTACCACTAGCCAAAAACAACCCATTAGTTCTGAGCTGTATGGTTTTTCTAACCTATATATTTCAGCTGAAACATTGATTCTAAAAAGAGAACACATGGAGACAGCATGTGTGTGTTTCTATGTTCAAATCAAACGGTACAGTTGTTCTTCAGAACAACTACTCTGTAGTTTACAAGTACTCTGTAGTTTAAGTAAAGAAGCTCCCAAGCCATATGTTCTGCATGCTTTATGGAGATATATTCATCAGTCAGACACACACACACTTTTTGGGAAAAATAGCCAGGCTTTATTAGGTCACAACAGCTTCAGGACACAAGTCTGAAACTTCACAATGGAATGTGCTCTTCTTAAAACATAAACAAAACTAGGCCACACACAATCAAGACCTCCAGACACAGCCCTATGTAATACACACTTCGCAATTAGCTAGCAAGTGTTTTGACATTTTGACATTCCTCTGGGAACTGTAGTCCTACAGTCCTCGTAGTCCAGTCCAGTGCCAGCATGACCCCTGGGGTTTCATTAGTAGACATTACACAATGAGCTACACTTGGCTAGAGAAGACTGCTTTAACTGTGTGTTTTATGTGATCGATGTTCCCTTAAGGCCCTTGTCCATTTTCCGCTCCAGGGCACAAAAGGGTCTTTTGGGGATGACGTACGGAATAGCGTAGACTTTTCGACAGTACTTGCACTTAACCTTTCCCTTCGTGTCATTGACTGAGATCAATGATAGACTTGTGGTAATCGTTCACAGCTGGATTGCCGATTCCTCTAGCGGGTCCGTATTTCATTTGTAACAGGCGGTGTCGCCAACACATACTAACTCACAAAAACAGAGAAAAACAATGATAATAATAATGATTTATCTTTAGAAATCATACATTAGCCTTTTTTCTCAATCGTTAGGAACACGACTCCTCGCGTCCTCTCCTCCGTCCTCCGCTCGCGTCCTACCAGAAAAGGCATTGGAGGAGAAGATCTAGGTTCCTCCCCTGACATGTTCTCCTCCAATGCTTTTTGAGGACGAAGCGGAGTGGAGGACAGAGGAGAGGTCGGAGAGGAGTCGTGTTCCTGACAATCGTGAAAAAGGCTTTTGTCTGCAAGCCGGTCGACTAGACTAGAGCTGTGTGGATGTGTGGCTGTCTGTTTGTGAATGATGCAGACAGACTGGATGAGGATAGTGGACACTGGATGGTGTGTGCTCCGCGTGTAGTTCAGTATACGGTCATTTATGAAAACAGAAGACACCCATACAGTATGTACACCCAACCAGTGGAGGCTGGTGGAGGTAGAAATCGGAGGACGGGCTCATTGTAATGCGGAATGGTATCAAACACGTGTCTTAACACCATCCCTCATTCCATTCCATGCATTACAATGAGCCCGTCCTCTGATTTCTGCCTCCTCGGCACTCAACGGACTACATTTCCCAACGAGACCCTCTCTCATGTTTACAACACCATCATCACGCCTGGGGACGTGGGAACTGTAAGGCCTGGCCTATGAAAGGGAAAAGTGGTGCATGATAAGAACTTTGTTGTGTATTTGAGCAAGTCTGCTTTTGCCATATCTGTCGCACACAAGTTTCTCAAGTCAAGGGCTCTGTTCCAACACTTTAGAAATGCATTATTCCTCCCTTCCTTCCTTCCTTCCTTCCTTCCTTCCTTCCTTCCTTCCTTCCTCCCTTCCTCCCTTCCTTGAAGTAACCATTTAACACAAGTGGACTGGTCCACGCAAGCTTTTCATTGCATTGCTTTCACCTATCAGGTCAGGTCATTGATTTCTTCAAGGGAGGGAGGAAGGAAGGAAGTAAGGATGCATTTCTAAAGTATTGGAACAGGGCCAAGTGCGTTTAGTAGTGTTCTACATCTTAAGTCCTTTCCTTGTCAGGTCCTCTCGGGCCTCCTTGATCTGGGCCTGTAGTTCTTTGGCGGCGTCTTCACAGTCGTTGAAGGTGGCCACCCTGTAGCCGACCGTGGCCAGCGAGTAGCAGCCGAACCCCACCAGCAGATACACGGGCATGGGCCACGCCACGTCCCTGTACGTCTGAGGAAGGCTCAGGTCCAAAAGGTCAAAGGTCAACAGAGCCCAAACCGCGGCCAATAGCGAGACGCCAAACACCCATTCCATGAGCTTGGTCATGGTGCAGGCGGGACTGCGGGGGAAACTGGGAGGGTCAGGAGACCAGACGTCAATAAGCCTGAGGGAGAGAGGAACAGGGAGTTGTTATTCGGGAATTTGGTGTGTCAGTACGCCATTATCTAAATATGTAAGGTCACATGAAACCACTTATGACTAAACTTATTACAGACAATTATTTAAAGTGACTCAAAGTGATCTAGCCTGTTCAATGTCCATCTCAAATCCTCTTCGAACATGTCGAGCAAACAAGCAATCTATTTTTCTCAGACAGTGTTGAGCAGTGCAACTGAAAGTCAAATTGCTGTACTTGCTGTACTGTGTCAGTGTGTGGCCCCCCCAAAAAAGCTTTTGTAGCGGTTGCAAAATGTCAGTTCGTCTGAAAATCGAATCAATGCTGTAGATGTTATTGTGCGTATCTGTCATTATCTTGTGTTGTTTCCATGATTCATAATCTATAAATTATCAAAGTTCGCTCACATCTTAGCTAATTGACAACAGGTTACGGGGCTCCAGCACGACACAACACAACAGCCACAATGAATGATTAGTAGCTTAGCTGGTATTGAAATCTGCTGCCCTATGATAGACGGAGCAACGCCTGGTTGACTAATTATATGAGAGCTGTATATTCTTGTTGTTGGAAGTGGTCAATTATATGCTTAGTACATGAATAGGAACGATTTATTTAGAGCTGAAGGCTACGAGTCTCTCCGGTCTTCCTGAAATCCTGAACTGACAGGGCTAGCGTTAGCCAGCTTAGAGTCGAACTACATGACAAACTAGCGAAGAACAGGCATTTATTCGACATTGAAACGTCTATGATAGCCGTATTTAACACAAATACCTTTAGACACTAACTTCAAAACAGAAATGCAGAGCGTCAAAACTGTTGTTCGCAGAGTTAATCCGATTCCTTACCTTCTTTCTAAAGCCAACTCACCACTGTTTCGTCGCAGATGGATGACGTCAGAAGTAAAGAACGCCTTATGGGACATGTAGTTCTCTGACTAAAGCCTCCCACATACAATTTACAAGGGAAAATGATAGCAATGTTCAACACGTATGCTATAACAACGCTATATGATAATGGACAATGTTGTGTGTTTGTTCAGAAATACTTTGACATAGAGCTTTGTCAACAAATCGTATTGCCCTTGTTCAACTGTGCATATCATATTGATATTCATCTCATGTATATTCACTTATTATATTCATTTATTTATACTCACTGTAATACCTTATACTGTAATACCATGCACTGTCAACAATATCATGTATTATTTGCACTTATGCCACTATTTGCATCTGGTTAGATGCCAAACTACATTTCGTTGTCTCAGTACTCTGTGCAATGACAATAAAGTTGAATTTAATCTAATCTAATCTAAAAAGCTTTACAGTGTATATCATTGCATTATCTGCATCTCATCACTGTAGCAGAGAGCAGTCACCCCTCTACCTGGGTAGAGTCATACAGAAGACAGACAAGATCTAACCCTAACCCAAACCCTAACCCTAACCCTAACTCTAACTCTTCCCACTCCCTCCACCCTAATTCCAACTCTCCCCCCCCTCCCCCCCCCCACCAGGTCGTAGGTTTACATACCCCAGGGTAAAAACCAATAGAGCAAAACATCTCTTTCATCACAAAGCAAACACACACCTTAACAAGACATCTGACTACTTCAAAAGTTACACACACTTTATTAGACTGACACACACTTCAGCACTCCAGCAGCCCACCCACTGCATGTAGCACAGCCCCTGTAACCTACTATGTATAGGCCTATTTGTGTATTTCTGTGTATATTGTTGCTGTTGTTAATGTCTTTTATCTTATCTGTTGTATTTTTTTATGAACTGATTCTGCGGCAACAAATCTCTCTTGAGAATATTAACATTTTCTGAATCTGAATCTGAAGCCAAAGGTCCTCGGTTGCCAGGTTTCCGGGAATATATCAGAAACAGCATTATTCTGGTGCAGCAGTGCATTCAAATCAGGGGAGGCTGGTGGAGGTAGAAATCGGAGGACGGGCTCATGTAATGCATGGAGCGGAAGGACGAGCGGTATGAGGAATTACCGTTACCATTCCTCATTCAATTATCCATGCATTACAATGATAATGCCCTCCGATTTCTACCTCCACCAGCCTCCCCCTGATTCAGATCCATGTTCTCAATGAAACCATGTTGACGATGTAGCCTACAGGACCTACAGGGCTAATGGAACAAATTGTTTTGCGCAGCGCTAAAAAAAGACAACGTAATTTGCGACTTGTGCCAATTGCCCGGAGATCCGTTTTGATTGAATAGGGCCAACAGTGCCCACGAAAATAACCCTAATCGTTTCTGCGAGCATATGTCCCCTTGACTCTGTATTTAGAGACACTATTTCCAAACATTCTGGGAGGCTACTATTTCTGGCTAACGCTAATAATTTACCATCCAAACAAAT
>NC_139668.1:4543248-4555748 GCF_951799395.1 Argentina silus
TGTCAGTGTGTTCCTCTGACCTGACAGCTGGACCTACACAACCAGACATAATGATTGGCCCTGCTCTGTTTCCATGACACTGATGTGAACAGAAAGGTTGGTTAGGTTATTATTGACTTTCCACATTTATATAATTAGATCTACAGTCCAGTCTTTGTATATACAGATTTAGAAAAGCAAACGTACGTGCAAGCAGACATTCATTTATGAGGATATACCAATGAGGTCAGCCTAATTATGTGGGGTAAATGGGCTATTTGTGACAGATTCACTGACTTCCAAAACATCTCATTATGTTGATGATCAGTCATGTAGGGTGAACCCAAGGAAACTCAAGTTTAACCAAAGTCAAAGTAGTCTACCCAACTTTTCTACAAGGCCAACGTTATTTGCAACTTTTCAATCCTTGGTGTTCAGGGTTTAACCACCTGTTCTATTTTTATTTTTATTTTTTACCACTCCTCTACATCAGGGGAGGCTGGTGGAGGTAGAAGAGGACGGGCTTATTGTAATGCATGGAATGGATTGGAACGAGGAATGGTATCAAACACGGAGCCCGTCCTCTGATTTCCACCTCCACCAGCCTCCTCTGATGCACATCCCTGATGATGATGATGATGATGATGGCTCGTCCTCTCTAGCCAGATTAGACTGTCCTCTGTTCCCTGGGCGTCTCCATGCGGTTAATACCATATTGGTCTGGCCTGCAAGGTCACTCAAATAGAGCAGCAGTAATGCCATCACATCTACGAGCCGTGTGCTATTCCGTGAATCGACCATCTGCTTACGAGGACAAGCAGACAGAATGATGATGGAATAAGTACCTGGAGCCAATGATGTTGGAGTACAGCCTTCAGTGTCATTGGGGAATGATGTTTGGCTTAACCGTAGCGTGTAGAATACACTTTTAGAAAGAAAAAGGTGCTATTTTACAAGTACCGAGAACCGTAAAGGGTTCTTTGGCTGTCACACACCTTTGAAGAACCCTTTTGGTTCCGTGTAGAACCCTTTCCACAGGGGCAGCCATTTAAGAACCCCTTTTGGCTTTGTGTAGAACACTTTCCACAGGGGCAGTCATTTAAGAACCATTTTGGTTCCATGTAGAACCCTTTCCACGGGGACAGCCATTTAAGAAGCCTTTCGGAACCTTTCTGGAGTGTACCAACAACAAACCTGAGTTGTTGTTGACACACAGTTGAAGTTGAAAAGGTGATAATGGAACCAGAGAGGATTACAGTCTTCTGTGGCTGAGGAAAGCACTCAAAGCTGCTTGTCGTTGCTGCTGGCCTCAGACACACTGTGATGTCCTGTCCTGTAGATCAAGCTGATTGGAGGAGACTGCTGGACTCTGTCGACCTGCCGATCTCTTAGCCAGCCTGGACACTGGGCATATTGTCCTCCCCAATCCCCCCCCCCCAACTCCCCCCAAGGCCCACCGGCCCCCCAGCCCCCCGCTGACCTCCAGAAATCTGACCCCCGGACTGCCACCACCCCCCCTCAGGCACCTGCCCACCTCTGACCATTGAACCCAGGGAGTGTTTGGAGAGGGTCAAGTGTTGACACGGTAACAGATACTGAAAGAGAGCCAGACTATAGAGAGACAGTCAGACTGTTTTTCTCCTTTCACAGGGTCAACTGTTTTATCTCCCCCTCCCCTCTCCCCTCAATGTTCTGTCTTTCTTTCTCTTTCTCTCTCTCTCTCTCTCTCTCTCTCTCTGTGTCTCTCTCTGTCTCTCTCTCAGTCTTTTTCTTTCAGACTGTTCATTTTGGGGCCAAAATATATGGTCAGAAGCGAGATTGTAGAGGTGTCTGGGATAGCTTAGCTGGCCATATGGATGACTAGGAAGAAGTGTATCTGTGGCCCTGGAGGGTGTGTTTATGGAGTTGGCTTATGCTCGCCTGAGGGTGGAGCATGCATACTATAACCTGGTCGGAAATGTACCCGTGTTTGTGGGTACCTGGGGTCTGTGAAATATGTTGTGGTCTTGACAAACACTATTTTAACCCTCTTTCTTTCCTTCCAGGGACGATGATGATGTCCTGAGTGGTTAGGTGTCTGTGTAATACATTCTGTGTTGTACATTGTGATGTATTGACCCTTTTCTCTCTCTCTCTCCTCTCTCTCTCTCTCTCTCTCTCTCGTCCCCCCTGTGGCTACCCTGAGTCGGGGCTGTGATGTATGCACAGCTGGTCCTGACAGAGCAGTCCAGGAAACATGTGTGGTTTACGAACCCCCTGTTGACGCTCAGATTCGCCTCGCCTTTCTCTTTTCAGGACCCAGAGACTTTTAACTGCTTTGAGGCTGCTGTGTTGAGTTGAGGTTCCAGTCAGCATATTTGACCAGGTTGGAAAAATGCACTGGCCCAGCCTGGCCTGGTCTGGTCTGGTTTGGTCTGGCCTGTCGTATGGATCTGGTACACACAGAACATTATGTCAGGCTCAATCGAAAATGGTGTTTCCACCACTGCTTCCTCACCAAGGGGGAAAACGTTGTGTTTGATACCATTCCTCATTCCGTTCCATGCATTACAATGAGCCCCGTCCCCCGATTTCTACCTCCACCAGCCTCCACTGTTCCCCCCACACACCCGCACTCCCCCCATCCGCCCCCCCCCCCCAACCCCCCCCCCACCGGGTCTCACACCATGCATTACGATAAACACTATATCATGACCTGCTCTCTCCAAGCGTTATTCCATACATACCATACACCTCATGATGGAAACAACAACATCCTAGCCATTGTGAGTTATCGGCCAAGCAGAGAGACACATATCTGGAGTTACTCCAACCATAAAGTTATGCACCACTATAGTGTCTACCAATATGTGTGGTTCAGGGGAGGCTGGTGGAGGTAGACATCAGAGGACAGAGCTCATTGTAATGCATGGAATGGAATGAGGAATGGTATCAACATTAGTTTTGACAAACTAGTTTTAAGTCTTTGGTCCACGCCCATGTTAAAGCTTGGCACCCATTCCACAGTTTATGTCAATACTGCTAGGCCAACTACATTTTGAAGTGCCTATCTTGTGAAATAGCTAACCTATTGTATGTCTAACTCTAAGAATCTGACCAATAAAGATGCTATTGTATTGAATTGTTGAAGACAGAAGACTTGAGAGGCCATTCAAATGGTTATGCCTTGGGGAACGTCCGAAATTGTCTCTGGTACAGTAACCTGGTTAAATAAAGGTTAAATAAATTGAATTAACCCGGTCCTTCCCCCGTGGTCTCAGTGCAGGAGGCCACAGTACGGGTCCATATGGCCTCTAGTCTGACTGGCATTACTGTCACCCCTGGTTTGATCGAGCGAGCGGAGATGACCCCGCAATGCCTCCACAAATCCTCTTAACCAAACATTTAGGTGATTGATTCCCCCCCCACACACACACACCACCACCACCCCCACTTCAATTCAGCTTATCAATGTGATCAAGGCTCTGGGGATGTGGGTGTGCTGGTGTGGGGAGGGAGATATACAATACTGTCAACATTTTTAACTGGGGGTCGTGACTGTATTTGCAAGGGTAGTGTTTCTATTGTAAAATTGGATATAGAGTTTCAAGTGTAGGATTGCAGGCATGAGACACTGGAGATACAAATATCATATACCTGTACTGTACATATACATACATGTATATATATATATATATCTCCAATGGGACCAAGAATGTATGCACTCACTGTACTGTAAGCTAAATGGCATATACAGTACATGGTAAGAAACAGATCCAGTACATCCAGTTTACCACAGCCTGTTGGAGGCAGATATACTGATTACAAGTGGTTCATTATTAACCTGCAGGTTGGATAAGCATTCACTCAAAGCTCTTATTTCGCAATCAAAGCTCTTATTTCGCAATCAAATAAAAATGTGAACAGGCAAAGGAGAGTGTGTTTGATACCATTCCTCATTGCATTCCATGCATTACAATGAGCCCGTCCTCCGATTTCTACCTCCACCAGCCTCCCCTGCTATGAAACAATGCAGCATTGTTGTATTTGCCTGTCTATCTGGAACGTCAGGCCTCGGTCACAAATCTGATTTTAATCCATATCAGTGTTAGGGAGTAGTTCCACTGCATGCAGCTCAACTGTTAGTTGAACTCCTTTTTGTTGTAGCTGGG
This sequence comes from Argentina silus, assembly GCF_951799395.1. Lineage (NCBI taxonomy): Eukaryota > Metazoa > Chordata > Actinopteri > Argentiniformes > Argentinidae > Argentina > Argentina silus. Next base: position 4,547,379 of record NC_139668.1, read on the forward strand.
TGGCAGTTCAACTCAATTCAAATCTTAGTAGTGTTTTCAGTAGTTAACTACTTTTTGGTCATGTGGCAGTGTAGTGATCTACTGTCACGACTCAATACATTTCCATCCCAAAACAAAAAAGAAATAGTCATTGAACTATTATTCCAGCCCCTGAACTATTTATATTCCCTCAATGCTTCCCATCTTCCTCCTTCCCATCTCTCCTTTGCTCCACCTCCCCTGTTTTTATCTTTCTCAGTGAATTTAGAGTGTTTCAGGCGTTGCAGTTTCTTTCGTACAGACGAGTCATCTTTCAGTCACTGACTGGCGGACTGTTGCGTTGGACAACTTCTTCAAAGTAGCGTTGGTTTGACAAACTATATCCCTCTCGAGGGTAGCTTTAGTGCAGTTAAACCCTTGTAAAGTAATTGGTCATTTAGTTAAATACATTTTCAGAGTAGTTTCCCCAACACTGATCCACATACACGGTAGAGTGGGTCTTTAACATATGGTACAGGATTTCAATACTAGAATGTAGGCCATACACATCACAGTGGCTTGGGTCTTATGTAGGATTTCAGACACACAGCCTTACCAATAATACAGGATTTCAATAATAGAATGTAGGCCAAACAGACAGTTTACAGTTGCCTGGGGACTTCAGTTAATGATGCAGGATTCCAATATGAAAGGTTTAGTACAAACCCTTTAAAGATGAGTAAGGTGGTGTGGGCCTTCCAGATGGTTCCGTTGCACACACACACACACACACGCACACACACGCACACACGCACACGTGCACACAAGCATACACACACGCACACACACACATATACACACAGAGAAGCATACGCACACACACATGCACACACGCATATACACACAGAGAAGCATACACACACACACACACACGCACGCACACACCCACACACACGCACACACGCACACACACTAACATACACACACACACACACACACACACACACACACACACATGCATATACACACAGAGAAGCATACACACACACACGCATATACACACACACTCACGCATGCACACACGCGTGCACACACGCGCGCGCACACACACACACACACACTCACGCATGCACGTACACACACACACACGCACGCACACACACACACACACACACACGCACACACACACACACACACACGCACACACACACACACACACACACACAAACATACACACACACACACACACACACACACACGACTGTCTAGGCATGCCTGCCTGCTTCCATGTTAAATGATGATGGTGGAGATTAAGTATTGGTAATTCCTGGGGAGGTATTTAAGAGAAGGCCCATGCTGTGCTTTAATGCTCAATGGAAGGATTAGGTGGTCACATACATGTGGTGTTGTGGCTGCATACCTCCAGACAGCCTGAACCCAGTCTGTTCCAGATTTAGAATAAAAAAGAGAGGTTCAGAGAGAAATCGAGGGAGACAGAGAGACAGGGGGGAGAGAGAAACGGAGAGAGAGAGAGAGAGAGAGAGAGAGAGAGACAGAGAGACAGAGAGGAGAGAGAGAGAGAGAGAGAGAGGGTGAGAGAGAGAGAGAGAGAGAAAGAGAGAGAGAGAAAGAGAGAGAGAGAGAGAGCCAGAGAGAGAGAGAGAGAGAAAGAGAGAGAGAGAGAGAGCCAGAGAGAGAGAGAGAGAGGCGGGGTGCATTCCATTCCCTTCATCATGAGGGATCAGAGATAAAGCCATGGAGCAAAAGAGGGAAATATATTTTCATCTCAGTGTCACGAGAATTCCAAGAACCTTGGTCAGTGCTGTTGATTTCTTTTTCTTTTTTTTTTACAATTTCTTTTTACAATTATTTTGTTCTTTTTTTTTTATCTTCCCTTTGTGGCTAAAGGCAGAGAAACCCACCAACCAGCCCTCTGCCCCATCCCCCCCCTCCCCCCCCCCAAGAACACGGAGCCAATTAAATACATATGTGGATTTCCATTTTCATATCTAAGCTCCTAAAAACTGTAGAGATTTACATCTATATCTACACACTGTATGGGGAATGTTGAACACGCTCACATGTTTAGCATTAATAATATCACTATCAATAACAGATGTTTATGCTTTTGCTCACTGGTATGATTCATACTGGAGCATTTCCCACCTCAGTCAGGTGTTATTGCTTCATAAATACAGAAATCTGCAGCCAAACATTTGTTTTCGTTCTGCTTGTTAGAAAGAACTGTAAAATGGTAGGTTGTGTTATGGTCATGATTGCTGGAGAACAGGGGAGGCTGGTGGAAGTAGAAATCGGAGGACGGGCTCATTGTAATGCATGGAACGGAATGAGGACTGGTATCAAACAAAGCGTGCGATTCTTCCTCCCATGAATGTCACTATGATAAACCATCATAAATGTTGCTTCTATTATGAGGTGAAAAATGGTTCCAAAAGGGTTATTCGGCTGTCCCTGTGACAGAACCCTTTGTAGAACTCTTTTGGGTTCCGTATATAACCCTTTTGGGTTCCATAAGTTTCCACAGAGAGTTCTACATGGAACGCAAAAGGATTCTACAAAGGGTTCTGCCACAGAGACAGCCAAATAACCCTTTTGGGTTCTCGGTAGAACTCTTTTTTTTCTGTGTAGGGACATCCTTCTCCCAACAGGGGGCGAGATTCCTACATAGTCATTGACATACAGTAGGACAATGCTCTTTTAGCCCTTTCATGAATATAGTATGAATACTCATAGATTGAAAGGATGTATCGATGTTTTATGTGCTGTCTCAGACTGGCTGTTTATCTGTTGTCTTGAGTGTGAATGTATGGAAGTGTAAATGTCAAGTCTGGGTGCTGGGTTTGTTAGTCTCTTCTATGTAAATATATTAGCATTTGGAAATGAATTTCCTCTTAGGAGGACAATAATATATAATATAATATAATATAATCTACTGAGAGAGCTCATTAGGTCAATCTGTGTCTGGATGTAAATGCATTGTTGCTATTCTATAGATCTGGTCCACTATGACTGTATGTATAGTTTGTATCAGGCTTGGTGTTAAGGTTGTGGCTTCGATTCCTGCTCGGACCATATATACAACAAATTCACGCACTCACTGTACTGTAAATCGCTTTGGATAAAAGTGTCCAGTGTTAAATGGCATGTATTGATGTTAGTACTGTAAGTCCATATTCTGCTGCCCCCTTGTGTTTGAAAAGAAGTACTGCACATGTTTCGGTCAAAGCCAGTGATGATAAAAGCATGTGGTAGAAGTCACACCTGTGCAGTTAAACAGCAGGGGAGGCTGGTGGAAATCAGAAGACGGGCCGATTGTAACACATGGAACAGAATGAGGAATCAAACACGTTCATACCATACCTCATTCCATTCCATGCATGACAGTCAGCCCGTCCTCTGATTTCTACCTCCACCAGCCTCCACTGTAACACAGCAATGGCCCATAGTCTGTCTTGACATTGGGATGTTTTGAATTTGAACAGGGTGAAAGTGTAGTTTACACTAAATGGAGTCTGGAGCAAACTGACACTTACTTAAGTTGAAGCACGGGACATTGAACTGAAGCTGTCTTGACAGCTGGCTTCACAATCCTACTACATTTAATTCAGCTCATGTCATCCTTATTTAGATTTTAGTGACCCACGGAATTTTTTTGAAGACGACCACCACAACTTGTAAATTGTGAAAAGTTGCTGCTAGACAGCGGCACCACTCTGTCTACATTGCTTGGTCCTTATTATTGGATGTATTAGGTTTCGAAATCAAACTTTTGGGGCTAAAATGTTAATGATATGTTAGAGAAATACCCCACTGGATGATTCACAGCATGAAAGACCATATTGTTTTGGTAAACTGTATTTTATTACATTAGGAAGTGAAATGTTATCATCAAAGCATGTTTTCTCTCACCAGAGGAGGCTGGTGGAGGTAGAAATCGGAGGACGGGCTCATTGTAATGCATGGAACGGAATTAGGAATGGTTGTAGGAACATGGGTGTTTGATACCATTCCTTATTCCATTCTGTGCATTACAGTGAGCCCGTCCTCCGATTTCTACCTCCACCAGCCTCCCCTGCACCCTACCACAGAACAAGAGTACAGTAAAGTAAAGTAAAAGAGGAGACAAGTATTGTCACGTTCCAAATTTGTGTTTATTTAGCTTTTATTAATCTATTTTGTTTTTACAAACATTCTGCCAGCAGGTGAAGTTTATATGGATAAATGCAAATTATCATTCATAAGAAGCACTGCTCATCAACCTACAATCAAGCCAGTTTAAATCCATCAAAAATATTCAGCCAAAATAATCATTATCATCAGCCAATAAATATCAATGTGATTGACAAGACAATTATCTGTACCTGCAGTCTCGCTATCACTGCAGTATTTCTCTCTCTCTCACACACACACTCACACAATCACACACACACACACACACACACACACACACACGCACAATCACACACACCCACGCACAATCACACACACACACACACACACACACACACACACACGCACGCATGTGAACGCACACGCAACCACGCATGCACACGCACACACACACACACACTATGGATGTGAAACAAACATGAAATACAAAATAATAGCAATGCACAAACTGACTAATCAGAAGCAAGTGATATTAAGGTGGCTGAATCATAATAATTAAAGTCCTTAATGACAGTATTGCCTCATTACATCCCTCTAACTCAACCTACTGGTGGATTACTGATTACTAGTGGAACTATTTCTCTACCAGGGACTATCACTTTGGTTGGGGTGGTGAAGGGGGGTGAAGGGGGGTGAAGGGTGGAGGGGGAAAAGAGAGGGAGGTGTTCACTAACAGTCAGGACTCTTTCTCCATTTGGACAATACACTGGTAAAGTGATTGCATCATAATCAAAGAAGACCATGACAACCAACCAAGCTGTCTGGAGACAAACATAGCAAGTCTGTACTGGAAGTTCCATAGGAGGATAGTAAATATAGCTATTTTAGCTGTATTTTGGGCGTGATAACATATTTTTATGCAATATTCGAGACATGTGTACTGGTGCAAGTAACGTGGCTAACGCGCAGCTTTTCACACTGTCTCCATTTCTAGGATGATGGGGAAATAATGAGCAATTTGATAATAAGAATAAGTCAATTTGATTACGGTGGAATCAAGTTTGACGGCTAAATATCTGCATTGTCATGTCAGTGTTACAGCGGTGCGCGCTTGTTTGGGTGTCTCCAGTGACGTTCCACTTTACCAGAGTATAGGATCAATTTACCAGAGTATAGGATCAATTTACCAAAGTATAGGATCGATGTACAGCCGTGGTAGCGCACAGAGAGGACAGGACTGCTATGGCAACAGTACTGTACTGTACATGTGAGCTAGACACAGAGCCGCCCCTCCCAACCCGCCCCCCCCCCCCCCCCCCCCCCCAGACACACACACACACACACACACACACACACACACACACACACACACAGTACCCCTAAAGATGATCAGTGTGTTCGGTGAGGGGGCCCCCAAAAAACTAACTCCATCTTAGAGCCTCCAAGAATACTGAGCCTCCAAGAATACTGGGTACCCTGACTGGACCCCCCAAAGAGGACATGACTGGACCCCCCAAAGAGGACATGACTGGACCCCCCAAAGAGGACATGACTGGGAATGAGTGTTTCTAAAGGAAATATATGTTCTTGCATATCTACATATACCGTATTTACAGTATAGCGTGGTTGATAGAGCATCAAGCATCAGTAATATAGTGACATATTTGCCAGCCGCTACTTAAGCAATAAAAAAGCAACTATACAAACCAAAAATAATGTAACAAAGTTAATTACATTTGCATATCGGTTGCAATAAAAACCATTTTTTTTCTCATATAAATGAAATACAAAAACAAAATCGCTGAGGTTCTCTAACTTTTTGCTCTGGCCCAGTATATTACTGAATAGTACCGTATATATTACCATATATGACCAAGTAGAATAGCTTACAATTAACTTAGTAGTGAACTACATTCTCTGTCAAATCAATCACCTCAGATTTAGTTATTCGCTTTAGTGGCACGCGGTTGGATGGTGACCCTCCTGACAGGCGTCTGATCTGCACTCCGATTGGCTACCAGCTCCTGCAGCTGCAGCGCCCCTCCACCAATGAAACAGAACGCCGGGCACACAGGGCCGGAACAATCCACAGGCCCCTCCCACAGGGGGCGGAGCGAGTGGGCGTCGTAGAACGTGACACGCCCCTTCTCGAAGTCAAGGCACACCCCGAGCCGAGGGGGCAGGGGGTAGGTGAGGCCCGGGGGCGAGGTGGGGCTGTTGCCATTGGCGACGGGGTCGCGGGGGCTGGTGCCGTTGCTATGGGCACCGTGGTGGGGGTGCTGGGCGGGCAGGAAGATCTTGCCCATGCCCATGGTGAGGAAGGAGAAGGGAGGGGGGGAGTCCAGGGAGTCCTCAGCTCCACTGTCATGGCCGCTGTCTGGGTCGTAGCTGGAGGGTCATGGATGGGGGGGGGGGGGGGGGGGAGAGAGTAAAGGGAGGGAGGAGTGCATTTCAAGGGAGGAGAGAGGGAAAGGATGAGCAGGTGAGTGACACACACAACCAGACGTACTATAACCTCTCTTCAACCTTAACCCTAACCCTAACCCTAACCCTAACTCTAATTCTCCTTCTCTCTTCCAAAAATCCTAACTGTGAGTGCGTGTAACTGTGGCGTTCACATGAATCACAAATTGCAGTCAATGAGAGATGATCTCAAGTTAGGATTTTCGGCCTTCGTAACCCCTTTAATCCCCCCCCCCACCCACTGGGCTAGCTTCCCCATTGAACAGGTTCCTGTACTCACCGAGGACTGGCCATGTCCTGAGGGAGGTGGAACCACTCCTGTAGTTTAGCCTCCAGGCCCACGCCCACCTGGATACAGGTACAGAGGGGTGAGACAGTCAGAGAGACAGACAGGTAGAGAGGGGTGAGACAGTTAGAAAGACAGACAGGTACAGAGGGGTGAGACAGACAGGTACAGAGGGGTGAGACAGTTAGAGACAGACAGGTAAGAAAAGGGGTTGAGACAGATAGTTACAGAGGGGTGAGACAGTTAGAGAGACAGACAGGTAAGAAAAGGGGTTGAGACAGACAGTTAGAGAGACAGACAGGTAAGAAAAGGGGTTGAGACAGACAGTTAGAGAGACAGACAGGTAAGAGAGAGGTTGAGACAGACAGTTAGAGAGACAGACAGGTATGCGATAGTTAGAGAGACAGACAGGTAAGAGAGAGGTTGAGACAGACAGTTAGAGAGACAGACAGGTATGCGATAGTTAGAGAGACAGACAGGTATGAGAGGGGTTGAGACAGACAGCAATGCACATTGTCCCTTCAGTATTACTGTAATTGCTCATCATGCAAAACATCATATGACAGCATCCTTATACCAGGGGAGGCTGGTGGAGGTAGAAATCGGAGGACGGGCTCATTGTAATGCATGGAACGGAATTAGGAATGGTATCAAACACACGTGTACAGCCTCAGCCTCAGCCATGTGTGTTTGATGCCATTCCTCATTCCGTTCCATGCATTACAATGAGCCCATCCTCCGATTTCTACCTCCACCAGCCTCCCCTGACTTCTACTCATAAAACGCACACCACTCATACTACTTCCTGTCTACTGCCTCCCTCTCAATGTACTGTAAGCTGATGTGATTGGTCGATTTGAATCATCATCATCATCACTCGCCTTGACCAGGTACGAGCCGGGCTCCACTGAGCATGCCCAGTAGTGACGGCCCTGGGTGATGGCCACGTCCCCCACTAGCAGGTCGGAGGTCAGGTGACAGGAAGTGAGGGCGCGGTCGGCGGCCTGCAGCAGGGAGAGACCGGGGACACTGCGGGCGCCACGCTGCTCCTTACTCACCACCACGCGGTCGGCATGGAGACCCCAGCGAGAGTCCAGGTAGAAGTTTAACACTGGGGGGGAGAGGGGGGTGGTAAGGGGAGGGGAGGGGAGGGGGAGAGAGGGAGAGGAGGGCAAGGGGGAGGAGAGGGAGAGAGGGGGAGGGGAGGGGAGGGGGAGAGAGGGAGGGCGGGGGGAGAGAAGGGGGAGGAGAGAGAGGACAGGGGGAGAGAGAGAAAAAGGAGAAAGGTAGGGAGAGCAGAAGAGAGGGAGGGCAGAGGGAGAGAGAGAGAGAGAAAGAAAAGGGGAAAGGTAGGGAGAGCAGAAGAGAGGGAGGGCAGAGGGAGAGAGAGAGAGAGAAAGAAAAGGGGAAAGGTAGGGAGAGCGGAAGAGATGGAGGGCAGAGGGAGGAGTGCATTTTGCAGGGAGGAGGTAAGGTTTGGGGAGAGAAGCAAGGGAGGAGAGAGGGAGAGGAACAGAGGAGAGAGGGAGGAG